>NW_007361018.1:0-211222 GCF_000149035.1 Colletotrichum graminicola M1.001 | reverse complement strand
TATTGCTTCATGGAATACGGGACGACCCCCAACTTACTTGTTACTAATCGCAGTGGAATGCTGTTGTACGGACGCAGCTATCAGAGAAGAGATCTGTGGAAAAGGCGCGGCCTCTTTATGAGGTTCGGTAGTCGCTTAACGCGCGGAGGTAGCGCATTGGAACCGTACTCGCGCGCTGTCCTTTCATAAGGAGTCCGCGCGCGCGAGCGCGAACTCCGCCATCTGGACAGGGTCTCCCGAGAAGCTGGGGGGGGGGGGGGGGATGAGGTGATGTGTGAGGTCGCCGTCAACACAGCTTTAAGTCATGGGGACACAGTCGCGACAAGGAGAAGAAGAAACGACAGTGACTTGGAGGAGAACAAAGCATGGAAGGGAGATTGTGACGGAGCTACCTGACCTCAGGTAAGGCATGTGCAAGATGAGAAAGAAAAAAAAAGAAGGAAAAAAAAAAAGGATGGTAAATAAAAATAAAGGGACAGGCAAAGCAAAGCAAAGCAAAGCAAAGCAAAGCAAGGTAAGGTAAGGCAGCGTATAGCAGGTAAACCTGGAAAGCGCCACATGGGAATGGAAAGACGACGTAGAAAGAAAGAAAAAAGAGAGAGAGAGAGAGAGAGAGAGAGAGGTCTGGTGTAGGTATCCGTAGTGTAGCAGGGATAGGGTACACGTCGCCGCCTTCCCCTACTTTTTGCTATCCTCCTTGCCTTACACATGAATGGTGCCTGCCGACCGACATGTGCTGCACGCGATGCCATGGGTGTTTCCAAAACGGATGCGAGGATGGGGAAACGAAGAAGAAAGTAAGGAAGAAAGAAAGATGGGGATTGGCAAACTGCCTTTCCCCGACTCCATACCTACACTACTACTCTGTCTGCTCGGCTCCTTGCAATACCTTGCAGTGACCAGTCTGTGGCGTGGCACTGTACTTGTTCATAAAGACAAATGGCCGATGGGAGGAGTGTCGTCTCGAGGTGACCATCCAAACGACCCGGCGCGACGACACGAGATGACACACCCTCAGTATTTCGCCGGGTACCTGCGAAGAAGAAGAAACCATATGAAAGGTGGTATTATGGGAGGGCCCGGGCTGGGCTGAGCCGTGGACAACCTGAACGCGGTGTGGCGGGCAAACTACAACGAGCACACGTATCCGTCCCAGGGCCATATAGCTTCGCTTTAGACATGCCTTACCGTTGTCTTCTCGCCTTGTCTGCTTCTTCTTGAAACAGGAGGGGAAATACGAATAAGGATTGGGTCGATGGATTACCGCTGCAAAAGCCGAGCGGGTTGTTGTTGGTTTACTCCTGTGCGGCGGCGGGGGCTCGTATGGGCCAGAGAAACGGGATAATAGAAGAGGAGTGCCCACCCAAGTGAGGAGGGGTACGAGGTGGACGGGGCCAAACAACAACCGTACGCTTCGTTTGAGCTGTCATGAGGAAGGTCAGTCTTCGTGTCTTTGAGCTTGTAGCGAGTGATGAATAATGATGGCAAAGGACGCAGGAAACCGATGAAAAGGAGATGTGCATGCAGCACATGGTTGCAAAGTTTGCAACTCTCACAGAGTAGACAGATTCCAGATCTGACCACCTAGCCCAATCCGACATGCCGCCACTATTTTCTGTCTGCATATGCATGTATGTGGTGCGTGCACCTTATGCGACCATACTAGGTACGCACGTAAAGGGCCTGTTGGAAGGCTCAGGAAGCGGCAGCCAGCCAGGGAGTCTACCATGATGCATGGGGAAAATTAAACCCGACCATATTTCCATGTCGTTGCAGGGCAAGCAACTCGTTGCGGAACGCGTGGCGCCTAATCGGCCGCTGAGACTGACGGGGCATGACGGGGCATGACGGGGCATTGACGGGACCGGAATGAGGTGGTGCGTGGTGCTGTAGAATGAGGGTGTGGGTGGGCGGGCAACCGGACACTTCCATGCAGATATGAGCTCCCAGATGGTGGATAGGGCGAGGGATTGGCATTGTAGCAAACAAGGCCGCCCGCCAGTGGATGAACCTGAATCACCAACATCCAGCCACGGGAGGGAGTGGCAGGATATTGATGACGCCACAAGAGTAGAACCACGTTTTGTGGTAGCCGCCTCCAATACTTGGTCGATCGGCAGATGGAGGGGCCCCGAGCTTTCGTTGCTCCTCGTGTAACGATGGCCATGACAAAACACCAGGGGCGATGGCGGGTGCTCGGGAGCACTGGGAAACGGCAAAAGCAGCCTGGCTAACAGCGTCCGTCTCTCGTGGGCCGTAGGCCGGGCATTGTAGTCCGCGTGTACGCCCCGAGGACATGATCGGGGACGAAGACCGATCCGATCTAGGTATGCGTGTGCTTCGTATTGCCCGTTAGGACAACTTGCGATCGCCGGAGCAAAAGAGTGGGTAGCGTACGGCTATCTGAAGCTGAGGCCCACTTTGCTTCGCAGACAGGGACCAGTTCAATCGGCCCTGCTGCTGTTGGTCGCGCTGCTTGCCAACTCATGTCCGATCCCGAGAGAACGAAGTAGACGACGGGCATCTAACGTGAGCAAGGGCGGATCGCAAATGGGTGCGGGGGACTCGGAAGGTCTGCAGGGGTTGGGATGAAAGAATGGAAAGTGGAGAGAAGGACGGCAAACTAGATGACGGAATTGCCCATTGCTAGTGACTCAGATGCTGCACGAACAAGCTAGCGGTTCCGAGTGGGCTATTTGCACTTGGCTTCCGGGTCAGGCCAAAAGGAAGCGTGTGTGTGTGTGTGTGTCTAGGCTATCCATGCCCGGAACGTGGAGTTGGCAGCATGGGCAACGTAAGTTGTGTCTGAAAAGAAAAGCAATGAAGATATTCCCAGGATGCTTCCGCCGCAAATTTCGTCTTGAGGGCTGTACACTGTACGTGGTGGGACGGAGCTGGTGACAGGGGAAAGAAGAAAAAAAAAAAGAAACAATTCGGCTCAGACGGGAACGACAGTAAAGAGGGGAGAGCGGGGGGGAAGATCAACCCAGTATCCCCGTCTTCGAACCTCGATGAGGTCGAGTCTGCCGGCGAAGAGGGCAAAGCGAGGCAGAACGTCCGTTGTGGCTCGATTACTACCTAGGTAGGTAGGCAGGTATATCTCGCATGGTTCATGTACCTGCTCATTATTATTTCGCATCATCAAAACCCAAGTAAAATACGCAGGTAGCCGAAGAACAGGCGAGCGGGACAGACGAGCCGTAGCCCCTGTCACCGGTGATGGGGCCAGTCGCAATCCGTTCCGGCCGCAGCTACCTACACTAAACTAGGTAATTAGGCGCCTTCCTAGTTCACTACGGATACAGTAACGCGTTTTCCATGTGAGGGAGGACCCTTGCACGACTACCCCCAGCAACTCCCTGGTCGGGACGCTCGTATGGGTCCCGAGAAAGGGAGGTGGAGTGGGTCCATTTGGGTACGTATCGCCCGGCTTCTGGCTGGTGCCCCACCACTCCCAATCGAATCGAACCTCATCTCATGTCGCCCGCGGCGCTCTGCTGAACCTCGACGACCGAGGACAAGTAGCTAGGTAGGCACTGCAACGCGCGACCTTACCAATGTGATGCAACGCGATGCGAATCAAGTTTGCGCAGATACCCAGGTGTCCATCCGTACCGGTGAGCCAAATTATCCACCCAGCCAGGACTCGGACGGCAGGGTTGCACGAACAGTAGATGGACCCCGAAAGGTGTAATTATCTTTCGAGATTTGCGTTTGTTGTGCGCCGGCCCTGGCATCGGTCTTTCCTTTTTGGTTTCCATGTTTACTTAAGCTGTAACAAGCGGCTCATCTTGAACATCAAGGTTACCGCTCAAGACGGTGGCCATCAAGCGCAGTCGGGGTTTGTTTTGAACTCGCAAACGACGAATAAACATGTCAAACCGGATATCCTCCATACTCCAACCCTTAGTCTAGTTTTCATGTCCAAGTGCAAAATTCGGACGGACTGCAACATGTCATGGCTCCCCATTCCCGCTCCCCAATATCTCATCTCTCTAATACCTACATTGAAAAGAAACCCCCTTTTCCTTGAGACATAGTGTACGTTCCGATGACCGATCGTTCTTCTCAGATTGTCAGTCGGCCGAAACACATTCCCATGTCTAGCAGAGCCATAGACGCATACACGGAAAATGCCGCCAGGTGTGTCCCTATCTACCGTCTGGTTTCTCATCCCATCTGAGATGGGAATTAGCTTTTCTTTGACAGCACTGGCCCGGCCCGCGAACCACAGCTGCAGATGAAATCTGATTGAAAAGTGGGGCTATATTCGCCGGTGAAGGATTTCTACGAATAGCACACTGCACCGGCTCCACACCTCTGACCGAGAACCTGTCTAAACTACGATACAAGGACATCTGTGGAACCTTGTCAAACGGCGCACATGGTTGTTGATCGACAGATCCCAGCTCACAAACACGCCACCCGCCGTTAAGACAATGTCTTCATACTTTATGAGTGGAATGCTGGCCTTCAGTATCCAAGACATGCACAAACCTTGAGCCCGGTGGATAGAAAGATCAACAGAATGGCTTCTGATGTGAACGTCGCCCAGCTAGGGGATGATCTGACATTGGTTCCATTTAGTCTACCCCTTCTGAGATGGGATGTATATTGTGTATCTCGGTCATTCCGACGTTCGGCTTCGCACTTCGCATACAGAAGTTAACTGCACAAATCGACCAACTGGACATGCAGGACGCAGGCGTACGTGTCGGCTGCTGCAATGCGCAATGGCGGAAAACAGGCATACCAAACAAGTTGACTACACAACAGCACTATACCATGGTAACAATCAACACTTTTCCGCCCATGCTCATTCTCACCGCTTCGTCATGATCGTCAACCTCGTGGCCATCTCCGCCTCGGCTCATCAGAAGCCTTCAGTCGTGTTCCTCAAAAGAAAAAGTTGCCGGAATGCGTCCTGCCGTACCTCTGTGAAACAAGCAGGCCCTGGTGAGCCTATAGAGAGGAAGTCTTGGCCAAACCCAAGAGAATATGTAGAAAACAAGGCTACCTGCTTGATGAAAATGAAGAAGGAAGAAAAGGAAAAGGGAAGGGAAGAGAACTCCGATTCCCATGCCAGAACCTTCGAAGCCACTTACTTGTCTTTTCATGGCCCGCCCGCATTGCGCCTCTGCACGTCGCTAATGGTGCATCCCTGCACTCCCAAAACAATGATCCAAATGGAAAGTATCGCCACCCCCCTCTACACCCCGACGCATTTCCTCCGCCAACTACGACTTCGACTAATATGCCCACATTTGGGGCTGCCAATCCCGCTGGAAGAGTTGGCTGACAAAAAAGTATGGTTGCTCGTACTGATTGGCCTGCTGGACCTCTTCCCACTCATGCTCTGTTGCCAACGCATTAGCCACTGATCCCATCAGGTGTTCGGCCCCTCACTGCCAACCGAAGGGAGACTGTCATAACCAGCCATCTCCCTGCACGCCAAAGGACTCCGAGGGGTGGAAGAGCAGCTTCATCTTGACCGCAAGGGGGATGGGTGTTGCCACTTACTGTGAGCCATGGCCTGAGATCTTGTCCAGTGGATGAATTGTACCGCGTCTTCGTCCAGCTGCGCCAGCGTCCGTAGATCTTGGTCTCTGCACTCTTCGGAAAACGGATAGATTCCTTTATTGCAGTAGTGGAAATACGCCAGGAGAATCGTGCCTCCTGTCCCGTCAATCTTTCGTCAGCATGTCTTACTCAACAGAATGAAAAACGAACGAAAAGGGGCCACCGTGACAGATAAAACTTCGCGCCGGCCCGCTGTTCTCCTTACCCAGGTGATACTCTTGAACGTCCAACTCCCGGGCAAACTTTTTCTACAGCAAATACAACATCGACGGTTAGCAACGTCTTCTTGGCCTGGCGGGTGCCTGCAGGCAGTCTGATTAGGGTCACTTACACCCATGCCGTGCTTCTGTGCGTATGAGGCATCATGTTCCGTAACGAGCGCGATGTTGTGCAGCAGCATAAAAGTCACCAGGTACGTGGTCAACCACGTCTTCTGCTTGTTCTGGAGCGTCATCTTCTGCAGCTTCTCCAGCATTTCTCGCCGAAGTCTGGCCTGTATGTGCTGGATGAGAACCAAATCCAACTGAGCTCCCATTACTGGCGGAAGAGGGATACATCCATGTTGAGGGCTGCTGCTGTCGAGTATGTCGCGGCTCATGCCGAGCGTCTCCTCGCCTACAATCTGGACTGACTTGGTCGTTAGGCGTACCGCCATCCAGAGCTCCAGTGTTTGAACCAAAAGGTCCCGTTCATCTGGCGGTGTGCTGACGCTCTGCGACAGTTCCCAGGCTTTGAGATACGTATTGTAGATCAGCTGGTCCCGGACACCCATCTGTACACTCATTACACTCTCAATGACTGATTTGAAGCAGCCAACGACGCCTCTCTTTATGTAGTCTTCGTAGGCTGCTTGTGCTTCGTCGAGGTTCGTGATGGCGTACGCAGGAATCGCGACGGACTTCTTGACGCCTTTAGCGACCCAAGTTCGCTCCAGCTTGTCACCAGGTTGCGGGATGAACTTTCGCACGTGCAGTTGCACGCACATGTCAACAGGCGTATACCCTTCCCACAGGCGGACCGTCTTCACCTCATTCGACGCCCAATTATTGATGTTGTCTACGATGCCGTTGCCCCAGCGCCGTGTCCATTCATAGCCAGGCGCCTGGCCTCTCTTGAAGAAGTTGCATTCTGTGATCTTGCGACGCACGCATGGCTGTCGGAAGAGTTGCTTGTGGTGATTGTTGGTCGTTTTCGGCTTGCACCCAACACATGGACCCTTCGGGTCGTCTGGGTCAGTTTTACACTAATCTCATCAGTAACTGTACACAGGTGCGCCCGATCCACAGGGAGTTCCACGCCGCTTACCCGGACTCGTTGCATTTTACAGCGGATGCAAGACCCATTCTTTCTCGTTACAGCCGTCTCTTCCCGTGCCTTTTGGTCTTTGAAAGGGCCGCGTTTGGAAGCTGGTGGTCGCTGGTGAGGGAACACAACATCGAGGCTATTGCTACGGGCAGACATGTCCGCGTCCTCGGTTTTGACGCACGGCATTGCATAGGTGGGCGCCAACGCAAAGCTGGTTGCCCTTGCGGGGATGGATGAAGTAGGGGAAACCGCACAAGTCACAGCCATGCCCATCATGTTGTCGTCGTATGGACCTGGCATGCCTTCTCTTGTAGGAATATGACGATCGGTGTTACCAAGATTGGGGAAATTGATGGGATCACCACCTGGGATAACTGATGCGTCAGGATAGTACACGGACGTCGATACGTCAACCGGATAGACGACGGAGTCATGTCCGGAGTTCCGGGGTGCCATTGTATGACTGGGACTCTCTTGTAGAGTTTGATATTGTGGCGCGTACGTGCTCACCATTCCAGTATCTGCGACGGGGAAAGGATTTGATACACTGGGGGCGATTGCAGGAGGGACATATACTTCTGGCTGAGAGATTTGCGCAGAGGGTGGTTTCTCAACCTCATACGGCCTATTGAGGCTGGTCCCGTAGTTGTATCCGTTCGCCTCGGTTCCGGAGAGCGGCTCGTAAACTGCGAGACACGTCAATCAAACGACTCGGGAATGGCTTGGCCATCCACAGTAATACTTACCACCATTAGAAACGCCGCAAGGGTTCCAGCAGCTCCGGCACATGACCAGTGCCATGGTCTGTAGTCCTTCGGTCCATCCGTTGAGACCCGGGCCTTGAAAGCCCGGAGGTAATTGCTGGGGACCAATACCGTCGAAGACATGGTGACTGTGGTGTCCAACAGGTCGGGACTTATCTTCAAACTCCGGAGAAAGGGAGCCGTCTTGGTAGTGAGGCGACATGGAGTAAGATTGCATAAGCCTTTGTCTTTTGGGGTTGTACTGGCTTTGCAACAAGTTGTGTGAGAGTAGTTGGTGAAGTTGAGCACCAGGGAGATCGTAAAGTGACGCGACTTGTGAGATGAGGAATTGAGTGTCGGGCGAGAGGTTAGAGAAGTTAGGGTCGAGAAATAGAGAGAATGACGGGTTTTGCTGGGATGCCAGCACTGTGATAGATTCGTCCTTGGGGCAGGTAGCCCGGCGCTTCCTGGGGTTATTATTCTAAGACGAAATCAATTCACCGCACATTCAGGAAGGGGGGGGGGGGATAGGGCAGACGGGAGAGGGGGCTGGCTGATCAGCAAATATGAACAAGCCGGGGCCAACGAAGATATGAGGGGACGATGTGTGTGTCATGGAGCGGGTGGTGGACGGCAGCTGGGCGCGAGGGATAATGGGGAAGATCGGTGATATATCCCCATGCACGCTGCCGCCAGCCGGGAAGCAGGGACATCTCTTACCATGATTGATGCAATAAGAGAGGGTGTGTTGGACAAAGCCTAATAGCAAGACCAAGTACCACAATCTGTGGCATGTATGAGGTATGCGGCAGAGACAGGCAGTAAAGCAGGAGTGAGCGAGCAGGTACAGCGAGGCACAAGGGGAGCGTTGAAAATTGCGCCTCACCGGGAGGGGGTGGGGGAGCTACGGTCTCACGAGAGCCATTGCCACATAATGGCACCCCTTGTGCGCGAGTGGAGAGAGGGCAAGGTAGGGGAAACGAGAGGAGGTTGATGACTCGGCCAGGACCAAAAGGCGGAGTGAAGAACAAGCCAGTGTAGGTAGGAAGTAGAGGAGTGGAAATGAAAGTAGGGTAGGGAGTCAAGCTAGAATGGGGTCGTGAAGAGAGACAGAGAGGCCCTGCTTGACAGCAGACACTCGGCCGAAACTGCGGGGGGGGAGGCGGAAGAGGAGGGGAGAACCAAAGGAAGAGACGGCAACACTGCGTGCGTCTGTGGGCTTGGATATGTCGCTCTCCTTTTTTTTTCCCTTAGAGAGAGGGGGGTTGCTCCTGCTGCTGCCTCACTTTCTAGCTTTCTAGAAATCTGCGTCGATTATCTTGGGGATTTGCTGATGTCGCAGACGGTCGCTGTTGCCCGTAGTTTGGTGCTGCTCGTCTCGATGTTTTTCCCGCTCGGCGCGATTTTGAGACGCTATCGCTCTCGTTGTTGGCTTGTGGAGCACAGCGTTGCGCGCGCGTTGACAGGCCAAGATCAGAGAGCGTGCCGATAGAGACTCTATTGCTGGCGATTGGCGTAGCCTGTGCTGGTCGGTCAGTCTGTCGAAGGAGTCGAGGCTGGAATGAGAAGACTCGGTGAGAGGAAGTTGAGGAAGGGGGCTGCACCCGTGCTGAATTGTATTTCACCGGTCTGAGGGGTACTCGTGAGAGGACAGGGATTTTTGAGACCGCGCCACGCGAGAAGAGGAGCCCAGCATCTTCCCGCCCCTGCCGAGTGGATGGATTTCAGGCTGTCCGTCTGATGGGAACAGACCGACAGGGATGGTGGGAAAGATACCATGGTACTCGGATGTGGTGAGTTCTGCTGATCATCATTCTGCTTCTCTGTTCCGTCTTGTGTAACCAACAGCCGCTGTATACTTCGTCTGCAGGGCAAAGGAGCAGTCATAATGCTTGATCCACTGACGCTCCCTCTGCCTGTTTATTCCTCAAGACGGTTAACGGTCGTGTCGCTTCTGGCTATTGTGCACTTCGCGCACTGTAGTCGGTTGATTTCGGGAAGCGGAAGGCTGACCAAGGCTATCTTTGGATATGAGTACTTACTTATTGGTGAAGCGTCATCATTGATACCATGCAGGAGACGACGTGATCAAAGACTGGGAATCATCATAATCCCGCCCCGCTTACGACGTGTGCTGTGCAACCAATACGCCGAGGCAGCCAACCACCGGCTCACCTACTTTCTCGCATCTGACCCCCAAACTTCTCGACTTTCCATCGGAAAGCGCCACGGTCCCGAAGGTCTGACACCGTCCTACCAGCCTGCTTACTCACCCATGGTATTTCGCCTGCGGGGTCAAGACGAAGTAGACGTCTGAGGAAATCAGGGATAGCTGCGTTGCTCAGTTCCTTTGGAGAGGTACACCTGTCTTCATCCAGAGGCTGCCACCGCTCATCCATAAGACTATACCCAAGAGATAGTGTCCATGTGTCAGTCAGGATACGATGCCCTCACATACCGGCTACGTGTCAGTACAGCCAAGATGAATACGACGAAGATTCCCGGAAGGAAAACAATACTTCTCCTTCTTCTCGAAGCCAGGGTCGGTCGGCTGGTTCTCAATCATCTGCTGATTGGCTCAAAACAACCGTCATCTGTCGGCCCATCAGCCAGTCGACAGTGCTATTGTGCACATATGATTGGAAGGAATTAGCATCTTCAATCCTTGACAACAACGTAGCCGCTCAGCTCCAGGAACCGGGTGAACATCCATCGCCACCAACACCTGCCACAACTGCCTAATCCGACATGGCCTGCCAAAAGTACTAGGTAGGCTGTCTTTTGGGTGTGCCGTCAACGGGTCTGCCGGTCATGGGAAAGTGAAGCTTGCAGGACATGTCCCAGCCGCCTCATGTTTGCCTACAGGCCCTTGACCGCCCTTGGAGTCCCCACACCTCCCCCCTGCCTGGTCTTCGTGTGTAGTACCCCATGGCGGACGGTCGCTGGACCGCAAGGGGACCCCATTACCGAAAGGTGATCCAGATACCTGGAGAAGAAATTATGGCATTGTGACCGGTCCACTCGTAGCAGGGGACACTGCATTAGTGGTCTAGGAAGGCATAGCCATTCCCAAGATATCGCATGTGCCGTTCTAGCAACAAGCGAGAGGATGCAGGCTGCTGTGCTGAGCGAATCAGTAGCCCAGCAGAACGCAAACTTTTTGTCTTCCCCCCTCTTTCATCTTGGAAAAATATGTCGGTCAACGTATTCGGCCATTTCTCTGACAAGGATATACAAGGGCGTCTGTCGAACGCATACCCTGCAGGGGCGACCGCCGCTGCCGCCAATGACGACTACCTTAGTCGACGCAGCTGATGAGATCAGGGAGCCATCCACTGACGGCCTCTTACCAAATTATCGTACAACGTTTCTCTGCAGCCGCCCATGTTGAGCAAGTGAGGCAGGCGGTGGCCGTCGAGCGGGATCCCTGAATCAGGCCTCGATGTTCGTCGGATGCACAGGTTCATCTCGCTGACGGATACGGTTTTGACTCGCAAGCAAACTTCCAGGAGCGAGACCCCGGAAGGCGGATGTGGTGGGACGAAGGAGACGGTAGCTGACTTAAGCTCAAAAAGGCGACCGGTGAGCTGGGAGCCTCCTCGTATGTGGATAGCTACGTTACTCAACGGGCCCAAGGCCATCGGAGGGCTCGAATGACGATATCGTCCGTGCACATACGCGCTAATTGATGCGTGGCCCACTTCCGTTAGCATGTGCGAAGAAGTAGGGAAGGTCGCTGACCAGGAGAGCGAGCGAGCAGCTGACAAAATCCGGATCGATGAATTTTTGGCGATATGCCTGGTCTTCCATTTGGCATTAATCACAACTGGCCCGACAATTCTGCTTGCAGTCTGGATCAATACCAAGGCGGCCACCGAGGTGATAGATAGTGCCTGCGGTGCTTAAACTGTTTTTGCTCTGGGGTCGCGGTCCGCAGACAAGACAAGCGGCCGGCTTAGGCACTATGCAAACAGGCATCGGCGGAACCTGCGGGCAGGGAAGAGAGCCTGGAGCCTGAGGCGTTCGGTCAGTAATCTTCCGCGGGCGTCTGCTTGGTTCGATTTAACCTACCTATCCATCCGTCCGGTGTATCGTAAGTTTACTTGGTACACTTGCATAGACCGGTGGTTACGGAAGGAGTTCCATTGCTCCAGTCTTAGCGGAACAAGGCAATCCTTGCATGTCAGTTGAGCCAAAGTGGCTGGGCGGATGGGAAAGCCGGTTAACAGCATCGGCTATAGAGTGCATGTACCCATCCGGTGAGGATGAGGGTCCGAGACTGCCGCCAGGCTGCAGCACCCAGCTTGCGTACGAGTGGCGGGGAGACAGTGGCTCTTGTGGTTTTGTAAAGGTCGTGGCAAATAACCATTTGTCTACTTGAATTTCGCGAAAGCAGGAAAGCCGAGGCCTGCACTACGGCCAGCTGCACGGGCGGGCTCCAGGGAGCAGCAGCTTCTTGCCGAGATGCAGAGTGTCCTCGGCGTCTGGACTTGTTCTGGCGGAATATTGAATGGGTGCAAGGGTTGTACCTACGCCGTCGGCCGGGCGTGAAGGCGGCGGGAACTCATCAAGTCACTCCGGCGTGCGGTGGCGGTACGTGGTGTTTCCAAGCTCGCAGAGGTAATGTAGCGTACACAGGTTGGTGGTGGGTGGAGATGCAACCCCCCAACGACTGTGTGGTCGGCACTGGCTAGAGCAATTCGAAGAAAGGTGTACCCCCACAGAATCTGCGAGTCAATACGAAAGGGCCAATGAGTGTTTTGTTAGACAGGCGCCATGCAGCGAGGAAACAGTAACTGGACGATCCCGTGTTCGCAAGGTTTGACAGAGTAGAAGGCGAGGCCGTGGGCTGCGCCCGAGTGTCTGCAGCCTGGTAAGGTGTGAAGGGCGATTGCCTACCTACCTAGGTAGAGTATGCGAAGACCAGTACGGATACAGTGGCAGCAAAAGGGAAAGGCAGATGCGAAGACCAGGCCCGAAGTCCAGGTCCGGGAAGGAAAGGGAGTTTCCTTCCCCCACCTTCCTCGTCTTTCCGTGCCGATTCCGTCACGTGGAGTGCACCCCCGGTTCCGGATCCTGTGGCCCGGATGCAGTGTCAAAGCTTCCAGTGACAGCGCGAAGGCACAATGAGACGGGAGGAGAAGCAGTAAGTTCGTGCGTCGTTAGCGCGCGGGTATCAACGACGTGGAAGGCAAAATTGTTCCTGGTACTTTGATCCGACGACGAAACACGCCCCCTTTAGCTAAGACAACTAGCTATGTATGGCTCGGGAACCTGGAATCCTAAGGGGCAGGAAGATGTGGAGGATGGGTACCTTCCCGCAAATTCGAAAAGCGCATTGGAGGGCAACCCAGGTATACTAGTTTACGTGCGGCTGTAACATGTCGGGAGGATCTCAAGGTACCTAGGTCGGTAGCAAATGATATACGACTGGTCAGGTAGGTGGTTTGCAAAGGTACGTTCCTTCTCAATGAGACGCTGCGACGTTATAGGTACGAATACAGCATCTAGATGGATGAGGATGAGGGATGGCGCGTCCCGTCCCTTCCTGTTCCTCCTGTTTACAGATACTTCCTCCGTCTTTACATACACCAGTAGGGCGCCGTCTATCTCACCGACGGAAGGGCCAGCAAGCATGATTGGCCATATCTGAAAGTCTTGCCCTACCCCTTTGGAGTTGAGCGACCAAGAACAAGCCATGACATGACCGATTCCCGGTTCACCGGTTGGCATGGCTTATTTGGCGATAACGTACCAACCTGCCTAGAGCTGGAGACAAGGTACCGAGCCTACCAAGGGATCGAGTCGCTCTCACTTCACCGGTCCTGATACTGCCTTCCTGATATGCACAATCTCCTTATCCTCACCCTACATCAAGTTGGGTTACCCGCACGGGGCATTCCGCACTACCCATGCCCCACGTTCCTGATCTGAGCATCGTTTGAGGTTGCAGCGGCGGCACCCATCTCGAGCGTCTGTCGGATGCCAGCCCCAGGCAGTTTGGTCGCGCGGCCGTAAGGAGGCCGTAATCACATATCACCTGCCTACCTTAGCTACCGCCTACTACACAGACTCGCATCATGTCTGCCGCGCTTTCGGCACATATAGGTTGGCAGAACGAATGTGATACGTGAGACGAACTGACTTCCTGAGCGAGAGCACATGTAGCTGACGGTCGATTTCTGTCGCCTTGTGCTCCGAAACGCTTAGCTCCTCCAGCAAACGATCTTGCCACGGTACGTACGCCACCTTTAGGAGACCTACCAGACGAGGTTTACCCTAGAAAGGAAAAAGGAAGATAGAAGAGGAAAAAGCAAAAACTGGGCCGCGACGAACCGCTGAGACCAAGGAAACAGCCTGGGAAAAAGAAAGACCTGTGAAACGGCACATGGGTGCCGACTCTATCTAGGTACGTTACTCTACTGAATACTCCTTCTTCCTTTTTTTTTCTTCTTTCTGATGCAACCCGAGAGTCCGTCTCCAAGAGATTCTACCTTCTCATTCTTCGACAGCAAGAAAGGAGCAAGCGGGGAAGTGCACTTTCTCCCTCCTGCCTGTACTTTTGCCCCCGGTAATCCTTTCCCCTCTTGAGCCGTGAGGCACTCGCAACGGCCGGTACAAGCTAGTGGGGCGACGGCTGCCTCGGTAAATGCAATTGGCCTGTCTCCAAGGAAGAGGAAGGAAGCAGGAGAAGCCCGCCACATACCTACACTCACCAAACACACATATGCCAGCCTGCCAACCTACCAGTCTCGCTATGACACAACACATGGACTTTTTATCATATCTCTCATTTTCCTCCCACAAGTAGCCTTGTCGGAGCCAACCAACACCCTTTTTTTCCCCTCTCCAACCCCGACAGCACCATCAATCCTTCTCCTCGACCAATCGCACGGCATTGTTCCCAACCAGGCCTCCAGCTGCGGCTACACTGCACGAACGCAACACACAAATAAGACCCGGCATTGTCTTTGAGGATCCCCACGTCCACGGTCACATCCCGAGTCGGTCGATTAGGTACCCAGCTCACCTCCCCACCCCCCCCTTCTCGGGGGAGCTTGTCAATGACATGAGCAACTTGAACGCATAAGCTTAGATAGAACCTTGGGCGTCTTGTGCCATATCGCCCCGCTGTCTATCAGGCATTTTCCTACCAGTTACCACCGAAGGGCTTGTTTTGCTGCTACGGGGTTCTACTCACGTTCTACTGAATTCATACGCTGCCAACCTCAACTCACTGTTATCGGAAAGGGGAAACAAAATGGAGTTGGGGTCGGATATAATACACGATATCGTTCATCCCACGGCAGCCTTCTCTGAAGCCTTTCAGGTTCGTGCGAACCATGACGGTGGCGGCGGTTCATTTCAGTTGCCGCCAGCGGGTTGGGAGGCTTCTCAGCTGAATCCCAAGAACCGCGTAGACAGCCTCGACCATCTTCCGGATCCTCTATGGCGTATCGATGGCTGCACAGGACTAGGGACCCAATTCTACGTTATTCCGCTATTTCTTCGCTGCGTACCGCCCATCCGCATAGATGCCTTTATTCCGGAGCAGTCAAGTCAGCCGTATGAAATTCGACAGCTGCTCGACTTGGATATGGCCTTCCACACCAAGGACCGAGCTCGGGTTCAAGAACTCAACATATCCAAGCACATGCTTCGCGCTTTGCAATTTTGGACGAAATCTCTACCAGAACCAGAAGCACTCTTCACCTCCGTACCATTCGGATCTCGTATCGTATTCAAAACTCTAGCTCTGGATATCAGAGCCATGGAAATTGACGTTGCGCCAACTTACTACCTGGAACGACAATTGCTTTCGGCGTCTGCCTTGGCTGATATGTGGGGTACTACAGTCCAACTGCCAGAATGCATCGACATCTTCGATGTTCACGTTGTCGAGCAGATCCATGACAGTGTGTGTCTTGTCCGAATTCATGATCGCCTTTGGATTCTCAAGACTTTGACGAGTTACACCAAGTATTTGTATCACGAACTCAAGCTGTTGCTGTCAGCGAAGCCACATCCAAACGTTATGTCACGACCAGCCCGCCTCGTCACGAAGCGATGCAGCTTTGGTAGCAAGATAGCCGTCGTCGGTTTCACGCTCGAGTATCACCGTCATGGTACCATGAGAGACATCGTGCCACTCCAAAGAATCCACAACACGTTTTCCCCCGCTGAACAATTCAAGTGGTCCATACAAATTACCTCGGGTGTGTTGCATCACCGCAAAACCTCTGGCACATTTTACCCGGACCTTCGTCTCGACAATGTCGTCATGTCCAAGGATGGAGATGCCATCATGGTTGACTTCGAGCAGCGTGGGGTATGGTGCGAGTTTGCCTCCCCTGAAATCAATGCTATCGAGTACATCCGCTTGCTGGCCACTGACGAGGATATTCCGGACGACGTCAAGGATAAATACGCTGAGATACTGAGGCGCATGTGCCCTAATTTCGAGGCCCTACAGAACAGAGAGGAGTACACGAACCCCGCCGACGGATACAATATTTGTTGGGCATGCCTCAGTCCGAAAGAGCAGGAGGCCGCCGAGGTGTATATGCTTGGAAGGGTATTGTGGTGTATCTTTGAGGGCGCTAGTGCTCCGCAGCAAGCTGCTGTTTGGCAGTCTTATCGATGGGAGGCAGAAGTCGACTTTCCAGCTTATCTGAGGACACCGACAAAATTAAGGTCACTAATCGACCGGTGTACCAGTGGTCGTCGAGCCACGTTGGGGAACCAAATCAGCAGAGATGGCAGCAGGCTGGTGTTCAAGGATTGCGAAAAAATGGCCGATCCGGGGGACATCCGCACGGCTGCGGCGACGTGGTGGAAGAGAGAGATAGCGTGGGCAGAAGCGTTCCTGGCCATGAGAGAGAATTCGAAATCGACAGGGGAGTGGGATGAGAATCACTTTGACAGACCAAGTCTACAAGAGGTACTGGACGAGCTCAACAAGCTACGCAATGAAATTTGAGTGCCTGTAATGGGTTGGCGGCGGAAGGGGGGGCGACTCTAATCATGTACAACCAAGAGGAAACACTGTAATCTGTCCAAGATGAAAAATGGTATTGTTTTGCAGATGGAGCAAACCCCAAAACGCCGAAGCCGTGACTTGCCCAGCCAAGTGGATATCGCAAGGCTTCGCGTCAAGGAGAAGAATCTACATAGGGGGCGGATAGTCTAAAAGAGTACAAAATGAGAAGGAACAAAAAGTATGTGGAGAGAAGGAAAGCAAAGGAGAACCAAAGCAAAAGCTTTGGCTAGGGGAAAGAGTGTCACGGACACCCAGAGGAAGTCGAAGCCTGGTGGGGAAGCCCGTCCTCGCCATACCCGGAACATTATCCCGGACCGCCTCTCCCGCTGCCTCGAAGAGAAATCTTTATCCCGCTGCGTTACTTCATCCTCTTAGATCCCCGGCCATACCCGTGGCCTTGGCCTTGACGCTTTGAGCCCGCACCCATCGAGGAGGAGGCGCCATCATCGATGCCGCCGTCGCCGTTGCCACCGCCACTGCCACCAGCCCTCCTCAGACGAGAGATGAGAGAGCGGAACTTTCCAACGTACGAGGCTGGCGCGCCGTTGATGCCTAAACGGTCCAATGTGTCCTCGAGGCTATGCAGGAACTGAGCGGCGGCGTCGGGCGGCAGGAGGTTCAGAACGCCGAGGACGAAGTCATCGTCACGATCGCCCACGAGACGGAGGTAGAGGTTCCGATCGCGGCGGGATGTCGCGGCGGCCGTCGCGGCCCCCCGGGGGCCCACGAAGTCGCGGTTGCGCTCGACGACGGCGGCGAGGATGTGGACGAGGGCGCGGGCGGCGCTGGTGCGCTCCCGGGGTTCTAGGGGCCGGTCACGCTTGAAGATTGCGGTGCGGATAAGGCCCACGACACCCGTGATGTGACGGGCGGCCCAGGACACATCGGGAGGGCCTTCCGCTGATGCTCCTGCCGTCGGAAGTGATAGTGAGGAGGAAGAGGAGGAAGAGGCCCAGATGTCCAGCTTGCGCAGGACACGGTCGACACGCCGGGTGAGCTTGCGGAAGGGATCGTTCACGGGGTCGGTGGAGCGTGTCTGGGAGAGGAAGTAGTGGAAGAACTCGTTGTTGTCAAGGAGCATGCGGAAGATTGTGCTCTCAAGGTCGTGGCGCTTCACGCGCTTCTTGCCTGTGTGCGGCGGGTCGGAGAAGAGATCTGGGCGGTAGCCTTCCGGGGAGCAAGCGGCAACAGCAGAAAGAAGTTCGCGGGCCTCCTGGACACGGTGCGGGTTTGGGTGCTCCTCTGTGTCGCCGTCAGAGTCAGGGTCAGAGCCAGAGTCCCCTGAGCCCTCCCTCCCCGGTTCCGGAGGAACGACATCGCAGCGGAGGCCGTCCGCCAGGACGTCCAGGTGGAAGTGCGAGATGGTTGAGAAGGGATCGCCGATCTCCTCCGGGTAGCCTTCCGTGGTCATGGTCAGTGGAGAGGTCGGGTCATGGTCGTACAGCGTCTGCTTGACGAGCTGGTCCAGAAGCCATAGGAGGTGTTTGCAAGGGACGCCATTCTTCTGCTGTTGCTCAAAACAAGAGCAACGGGGCGTCGCGAAGGGGCTGCCGGGGGCTCCTATGCGGATGGAGCGGGGCACCATCTCGGTCATCTGAAAGGCGTAAACATCGTCCCGAAGGCGACTGTACTGCAGGGAGAGACGGGGCGGGTCCCTAAAGGCCTCGCGGACGCGCAGGCGGGCGTCAGCGGAGAGCCTGTCGATTCTATAGGTCAGTCGTGAGGGGGATCGGACGACGGAAGGGTCATCGTCGTCTACGAGGGAGGAATCTGAATCCGTCTCGGGCTCGGAGCTGGAGCTTTCGTCATCGACATCGCGGTCAGAGATGACGTCGCCGAGGGACTGCCGGTGTGCTTGGGCTCTGGTTGTAGTAGGCATTTTTTTCCCGAGAGAAAGCTCTCTGAATCTTGATACAGGAGCGGGAGGTGAGGAGGAAGACATTGATCAGGCGAAGGAGCAATATAGTTCTATATGTTTCAGGGAGGCTGTGAGCGAAGAAGGGGTCTCCATGGTGATATGACATGTGGTTACTTATAGAGCTCAAGTTCAGATGACAAGGGATGATGGAAAGGGGGGCGGAGTGAGGCCAACGATGATCAGACCTAGAGGCCCAGAGATCCATGGCGAGTTGGCGAGGTTGGATATGGTCGGGAAACAGGGGTGGGAGTGAAGGAGAGGAAGATGAAGCTGAACAGGACCCGGTCAAGTTCTCGGCTATGACTGGCGAGCATCCAAGTCCCAGAGGGTGGGCTGTTTGGAGCATGGAAAGGGGAGGGGGGTAGCAAGCAGGAAAACCCATGGAAGAAAGAACAGCTACTTGCCGATCTGGCACCCACAGACTCGTGAGGGCTGGTCAGATCACCTTCTAGAACCAATTCCACTTTCCATTTCCATTTGCCTTTGCGCCTGAACCCTGGTCCGGGGTCCGCCATCTCGGTACCGTGCGAGAACAGGATGGAATGCGAGCGTGTGGGAGGTCGCCCAGGCAAGTGCAGATCTAAACTGACGCGGCATACGTAAACAAGGTCATCTCGGAAGGCGGCGGAAGCTGGCTAAAGTTGGGAGAGAGTTTGAGATTGTGAAACTCCACACGGGGTGGTTGCGACGATAGAACTTCAAGGCTCTCGCATCGAGGACTTTGTGCGTGGGGCAAGGTTCCGGCCTTTGCCCAGGGTATGGCAAAAAGCTACGATGCATGAATAAGATGGCGATGTCCGGAGAGCTCTTCTTGGGTACAGCTCATCAGGCAGCGTACGGCGGGGTGGAGAAGGAGGGCGGTGACATTGTGGCTGTCAATTGACAACTGGTCTCGAGCTCCTGGATTGTGGTTCGCCAGAGTGCGATGATTCATTAAATTGTTGGTCGATGAAATGGTGCGAAGTCGAAGTTGAGTCGGTAGGGGAGCATACTACTAGTTGCGGTCGAAGGTGGACACTCCTTCCCCCCTCCCACCCCTGCCAGATGAAGAACTTAATGTGGGGTTATTTCGAAGACGGAACCCTCCGCACGGCCGACGCCAAAGGGATGTTCCCCGTAGCTCCCTCCCTTGCCCTCCATTTCCCCATCTTCCATTCATTCAGCCTTTTCTGCCGGTTCGCCCACGAAGGGAAGCATCAGCCACCACTCGCAGCCTCCGTACACCTCTCATTGGCGAAAAGCCGTAATGACGGGTCAGGGGGTGGGCGCCCGCCATCACAGGCGGCCTTCCTCCAACTGGTTTCCTCCCCTTCCATGACTGTTTCCTTTGGGCCGCACAAACGGGCCGCTGGTACCCCACCGGGACTACACCATAAAGGGGAATCACAGCCCCCGAGTTGGCCGCCGAACGGGCCGGCCGGTTATGCGGCCGCGTCGCGAATGGCTCCACTTCCAGGATGACTTTAAGAGAATCGGAGCCTCCTCTGAACGTCCACAGCCTTCTTCGGGCCGCATCGTAGGCCGCATCGAAAATGCGGCCTTTTTTCGCTATTGTTGCTATGCTTCCTCCGGCCGTCATAACCACCTCACAAGGCTTTCTTCTTTCTTTAGATCCAACCTGTTGGCTATACCGCTCGGGGTGCCTTGCTGCTGGATGCCAAATGACGGTATGAAGAGGCCTCTGGGTGGTCTGCTCGAGAGACTCGAGCTAGTCGCTGCAGTCTTGGCCTGTCAGCCTCGATGGACATCATCGACCCAAACTTCCTCTTCGGCGTTCGCGGTCATCGTCCAATCAAGTTAGCCGGCGTCGACCGACTCAAACCATTGAATTTCCATCCATCTCTTGTGCCTGATGACTGCAGGGGCCTCGACGGACCAACCGACTGTGCTTGCAAGGCCAAGCTTCAACGGCTTTTTGGGGCAGACAACCAGGGTCAAAGGGGCTGTCCCGGTCATTGGGCAGAGACCCTGCACGTGTGATGAAAGGGTTATTTATTCATAGTATCGTCTTGAGTACTCTTGATATGGCTACGAACGTCGAGCCATCGCCAGGGTAAGCGGCCATCGCGCCTATGTGGCCTATTCTCGGGGCTCAGCAACCTCCGGAGAGGATACGGGCGTGACGCATGTTGCTATCATTCGTCTCTGTGCGAGGTTGCCTGTTGTTGGAGCAAGTGGCTGATTATCATATGACAGACTTCCGACATTGGCTGTCGACGTCTTGGGTGTTTTCGAGAAATGGATCGAGGCTATGCCCTAGTTACTCTACTTTGCACGACCAGGGAGGGTGACTTCACCTCTCACATAAGATGGCCCTTGCGGAATCCGTTCTCAACAAATATCCTGGCAAAACGCATGCTAGTTCTCTGGTTCGAGCAGCATATATACATGATTGGCATACTAGGTTAGGCAGCAGCTGGTACTTTTTTCTCAGACGTCTCTTCCCGGTCCTGCCAATCTTGTGTGGGTGTGCTCTTCAGACCAGACAAGGCAAACGCAAAAGGTACCGGGAAGTACCTACTACTGCGTTCAATGGGATGATATAATAGACCCGAAAGAGAATGTCGTAGAAGTGTGTAGCGCCATGACCGCCTCCGTCTTTCCATAGGCCACATGTCGGTGGTTGTCGGTGTTTCCAAAGCAACATATGTCATCACCTTTCCACTATCCGCCTAGGACATAGGTACAACCATCCTAATTGGGAAACTCAAGAGTCTCGTCCGGTCTCTCGAAGAAGTTAATAACAAAAAGATCGCTCATTGAAACCGCAGCTGCTATGATTATTAAAGAGTGTGTCTTTTATGTAGACAAAAGCTTGCAATTCGGAACCCCAGGATTGCAGGACAGTATCAAGTAAAACGAAGCTGATATGGCAGAGGTTTACATCACGAAAAGATTGACGAAACATGTAATTTACAAATTCATGACATTACGTCGAAAGAATAAGAGCTATGCTCTGCTCTATATGTATGCACAACAGCTCTGTGTGCCTGATCATGACTGCACCGAGCTTTTCTCTCCCCCACTTCATACCTACGTAACAAACGCTTTCCTACCTAGGGTATCAATCGCTAATCCTATGTCGCAAACCTTCATTTAATCACTCGAGCTGCCCGGGCTCTTGGGCCCGGCCTCGTCGTCGGCATGACCCCTACCCTCGCTGTTTGCGATGGCACTCTGCAACGCGCTTGTCAAGTCGACATGGAACAGCGGCCTGTTGAGACCGTGAACGACGACTCCCCTCCGTTTCCGACCGGCATCCTTCTGGGAGCCCAAGGAGACGGGGTCGATCTGATCGTATGCGCCGCTGTCCTTGCCGACTTCTTCGTCCACGGCTCTTGATGACTTGCCGTGGGACGATATTTGCTTCTCGTTGGCCTCCTTCTCCGCCGCAGCGGCGGCAGAGTCTGAGCCACCAATCTCAGCGACGCTGAAGATGGACTTCCACTGGTGCTGTAGGCCGTCGCTCCGGTCAACGGGGTAGCCGAAACCAGCGGCGACAAGCGCTCTCTTGGTCCATCTGTTGTTTATGCAGGCAATGTGCCAGTTCACCTTGTCCGGGGCGGCGTAGCGATCGAGCTGGTTACGGACATCAATGAGCTGCTGGATCGAAGTCAAGTCAACGTTATTGACGGAGCTGAAGTCGAGGATGATCGCCTTGAGCGTTGGCCTGTTCTCCTCCTCGTGCATCTGAGCCTGCGCAATCTTTGCCTTGCGCGATGGGCCGGGATCATTCCAAGGTCGGTCACCAAGACGCCCGTAAGCTTCCATGTTCGTCCGGCGAGTCCGTGCAAAAATATAATCAGTAAGGTATTCGAGGGAATGGCTGGCATTAGGGTAGTTAAAGCCCTCGGAAAAGCGGTAGATGAAGATGCCGGGGTAAGGACTGTCGAGAGTGACTTCGGGGTTGGATCCGTCGCCATGATCAATGGGTAAGAAGACGTTGCGCGCCGCGTTGTCGCTAGCGCTGAAGGTTCCGTACTCGCCAATGACTTGCCTGTGGTCCTCGCCGATAACATGATCGCCTACAACGGAGTGAATTTTGACCTTGCCAAGGAAGCGTCCCTGACCTCTCAATATACGCCATAGAAGCAGCACAGCGGAGATGCAGACGGTAGTATAGATGCCATTCTCGATGGACGAAAAGACGGTGACGAAGACACCGATGAAGAAAATGACGACTTCGAGAGGAGACACGCGCCAAAACTGGTAGACGGTGTTGGGCGGCGTGATCAAGTCTCCGACGGCGTGGATGATGACTGCAGCAAGGGAAGCGCTAGGAATGTAAAAGAACACTGCTGTCAAGGCGTAAATGGCGAGTAGGACGAGGAGACCGGTGATGACACCGGCGAAAGGAGTCCTGACGCCGGCCTTGGACTTGATGGCTGTACGGCTGAAGGAGCCCGTGGATGGATAGCCGCCAAGGAAGGGTGCGATGACATTCGTGACGCCGATGGCAACGAACTCCTGGGAGGGGTTGATGGTGTAGTTGTTAACACGACCGAAGGACTTTGAGATGGCAACATGCTCAATAACCAAGACGATGACACTGGCTGGCAAGAAGGGGAGGAAGGCACTAATAAGGTTGGTGTCGATCTTCGGAGTGCCGACATTCTGGAACCCTGGGTGACTAGTTAGTCAGGGATTTCATAAGTTTAGATACATTCCGCAACTTACCTCTAGGAACATTTCCCAAGATCTTGAACAGAGGGTGTGACCGCCTGTTCATGTTGACCAACCAGCTGATCATGGTGTAGAGAAGGATGACAAAGACCGTTCGCAGAGTCGAAAGGAAGAAGAAGAGCTTCGACTTCTGGGGGTGTCGCTTCGCGAGCGTTGTGAAGATAGATCGAAGAAGGTAAAGCATCGCAAGGGCGGTAAGGCCCATAGCAGCATCCATCTTCGTCTTGGGTAAGTTCTTGAGAGTGTTGATGAAGACAAGATAGGTGGCATCTCGAGTATTGACGCCCTTGATACCCATCAATGTGGCTAATTGGCCGACGGCAATGCTAATGGCGGAACCGGTCATAAAAGCCGACAATGAGGTCAAGGAAATCAGGTTGACAACCCAGCCCATGCGGATCAGACCGATGAAGAGGATGATGGCACCAGCAATGATAGCCAAAGCCGATGCAATCTGGTGACCTTCATACTGTGGGAAGTCTTTTTGTACATCCGTAATCAAGTTACCCACGACAGTTGACATGACGGCCACAGGCTGCATTGTGTTAGCAAAACGTACGACTCTTGTTTTCTTGAGAAGTTGAACGTACGCCTATGGTGATATCCTTAGACGTAGCAAAGAACCAGTAGATGACGACACCCATGAAAGACGAGTAGAGACCGAACTGAGGGTCAAGCTTTGCGAGCAAAGCATAAGCCATACCTTGCGGCACGACTACAGCGCCAACGGTGACACCGGCAACCAGATCGCCAAGGAACCATTGCATGTTGTAGTGCCCAATCCAGTTAAGGAAGGGAAACAAAGAGCGGAGGTAGTCAAGGGCTTGCTGGCCGTCGGGCAAGAGTTCGAGAAACCATTCGGCAGTTGTAGGCTCCTCCTCAACGAACGTGTCAGACGACTGGACCGAAAAGACGGATTCGCCGCGGAGCATCTCCTCATTCTGGGGTTTCTCGAGCTTGATGCCCAAGACCTTGGCCAGGCCATGGCCAATCTTGGTGCTCGTGCTCGGCATTGTGATCGAATCGGTTGAAGAGCGTTTGGAGAAAGAAAGGAACAAAACCCCTAAGGTGATTGTTTCTTTTTCGTCGAGCACGCAGTTACAGTCGCAAGCCGGGATCGAAAGCTGGATCTTCCTTGGGCTAAGGCGTTCAAGGAATATATAGGAGTCGCCGGGCTAATCGCCGTGCCACAGAGCTGAGTCCACACGAGTCACCCGTGGGATTGGGTGCTCGCCGGTGGGCTATCAGAATGAGATCCGGGGGGTGTAATTTGCAAAAGCTGATGTCGCAAGCGGTGACTAGATCGGTTCCGGTCTACAAACCTCGACAGGGTAAGCGATTTAAGGCAGGAGGCGAGAAGTTGACACCGCCAGAAAAAAAGAAGAAAAAAAGTCCTTGCGAGATCGCGCAATCGAGCGAAAGGACACTAGTTGGTCCAAGGCCGACACGGTGGCGAGCTCTGGGGTCCGGGTTCTTGCCAGTGAGGTTGTGCGACTGAAACAGAAGCTCTTCAAGACTTTGGAGGCTCTTCTAAGCTCTTGAAGACAAGCCGAGAGAGGCCGGCAGACAAGCTTTTAATCGACTACAGAGACTTCTGTAGTGGGGTGCCAAGAGAGGCTCTTTGGCACTCCCGGTGGACAAGACGATGGATCTCGTGGGCCAAGAGATGTGGCTCCGGATGACGGATGACGGCGGCAGCCAAGAAATGAGCGTTGCAGAAGAGCCTAGGAGGGAACGACGGCGACAAGGAGAAAATCCTGACAGGGTGTGGCTCAATTCATAAAAGCCAAACGTCTAAGGGCCGATAGCGCGGGTTTAATAGGCGAGAATGCTGGTGTCAGTCAAAAGATCTTTGTCGGTGGTGGTATCCGCACTCCTCCCGCAATATCTGTAGTGTACACACATAGAAACCGGGGCGATGTCGCCATCGAGTCTTTGCCTTTCAAAGCTTAGTGGGGTCGGTCGATGGGGGCCAGGGATTGATTGCTGCGAGCCCGATTATCTTATACCCACAGGAGGGAGGGACCTGCGGGAATGGCTTTCGGACGGGATGACCGCAAACTTCTCATTAAGCGCCATGGGCGAAGCATATCGCGTGGGGGAACGGACCATGTGAGCTGCGGTCTCACAGAGGTAGTTGCGCGACCCCCCTTTCGTTCTCGTCCTGCGCTCGACTCAACTCGCAATTACTATGCTTTGTAGACGACGGAGTAGAGAAAGCTCGGGATTCGCCTGGCGGAGAACCTGAATGTCGTCAGTCATGGTGATGGAGTAAGTAATGCCTTGTTCAGTTGCAGTATTATGGAGATGCTGGAAAATCAGAACTCGGGAAGCTGATGGTCAGACGAGGTACGCACACCACTGCTTAATAATTAATAGGTATGTACAACACTGTGCGGCTGTTCCCAGTTGTGCAACAGAGTTCCACGGCGGAGGAACGAGTCTCCAAAGAACTGCCGCTTTGAGCCCAGCACCAACTACTCTGACCAGTAAGCTTCAGCTTCGGCAACCTGGCGATGGTGCAATAGCACCCTGGTTTGAGGTGATGAAATAGTGTAGTGGGGTGAGAGGGTGCGGAGATGCTCTGCCTGGTTGGTTGGACCCTTCTTGGAGTGGCTGCTGGTTTGGCCAGGTGTGGTGCAAAGCTTTGCCAACATGATTTCCGGACCAGGTTGCCCCTTGATCCTCCGACAGCAGATTTGTAGATGGCCAAACTCCGCGGAGCGCAGTGTGTTGCAACCTGTGATGGCCATTGGGCAAGCGAACCAGACAGTGAAAAGCATATGCGGTTGCTAGCGGGATCCGTACGGGTCGTCAAACGTCATACCTACTGCGTAGGTACGGATACCTGTACGAAAATCCGCCTACCTGGGTAGGCAGGTAGGCTTAGCTTTCAGCTTACGTAGTCGGCGGCCAACAACCCAGATACACTGTGGCACCCGTGACGACAAGGTTGCGACATGCGCTGACATAATACATAGTAGGTAGGCATTTCCTATCGCTGGATGGAGTTTCCGTCCCGATGCGGAATATCTGCTGTGGTCCAGAGTTCGGAACATCCGATCTTATCGGGGTTTGTGTGGCTTGCATCTTGGCTTGTGGCTAAAAGCTTAGTCCAAAATGAACTATGGCGCAGCAAGTGAATCCTCATCCAGGCATGAACGGATTGCCTACCGCCCATATTATTCGCCGAACAACCGATTTGTTAATTCCTATGGATTGCGCATTCTTGCTCATTGGCCCCTCCCAACAAAGTGTTGGTAGTATTATCGGTTATTATAATCTTGGTTAATTCAGGCCGAATCCTTGTCTCCAAGAACAAGGCGTTGTTAGGAATCCTTTTCGTTCAGCCCTCTTAAACTTAGACAACGCCGAATGAATGAGTGGCCATTAAAGCTGATAAACGAGTGTGTTGGCCCAGTCGGCGGTGGAAGTGCACCGAATGGCCAAGAGGACGACGCTGGAACGCGAAAAAACACGGCGGTTGGCAGTCGCGAGTGCTCCCCGGGCAACAGGTACGCCTTAGTCAGAAAGCAACACCAAGCCGCCAACACCTGCAATGCTTGCCAACGACACCACCAAGACCAGAATCACCAACCTCCTCTTCCCCCCGCCCTGGGCCAAAAATAGTAGCCCACGAGGTGTTCGACACCTCGCTACGCCTATAGTCGCCTCCTCTTCTTCTTCTTTTTTCCCCACCCTCTTTTCCTGTCTCTCTCTCTCTCGTTCTGGCCGTCTTTCGACCCCTTGCCTTGCCCTGCCTTTGTTGTTTTTATTTTCGTATAATCGATTGTAATCCTCCACAGACCCAACGTGAACGTAGCTGTCGACCTCTCCCTTACCAGTCGCCAAGATGTCGTCGAGTCCAACAATAGACCCATTCGACTCTCCGGCGCACGCTTTTGGGCAATCTCAAGCCATGACGACCGAATTGCTCCCGCCGCCCTCGCCGCGAACGCATCGTCTCCGTAAACTGCAGTCGGCGCACAACCTGGGGTCCAAGGCCGCCCTCCAACTGCAGCCCCAGCATCAGCCCTCATTGATTGCGCAACAGCGCTTGACGCAGCGGAATATTTCTCCGACGCGCCGAGATCCGAGTGCCTCTTCCACAATGGTTCGACACACTCGAGGACGATCCAACAGCGATGCGCCGGCTCCGGTGGCCCATCACATGACTGCCATGGCCTCCAGCAAGCGTAGCATGATGGGCATTAATCCGAAGTATGCCACCATGTCTCTTCAGCAACTCATAAAAGAGGGTCCGCCCAACGGAGATACTGTTGAAGCCCTGGGCATGGCTCGCCGCAAGGTTCTGAGCGAGGGCATCAAAAGCGACAGCGACGGCATGGTAGAGCACCCTTCCCCTCCTCGCTCCCCCCTTTTTTGCACCTTTTCGTGTACTAAACTAACGTGGGCTCGCGCAGTCAACTTTGCGCATTTATGTCTGGCTGATCCTGCTGGACACTCCCATCCTTCCCACCGACGACTACCTTGGTCTCATCCACCGCGGTGCCTCTCCGGCCTACTCCAAGATTCGTAATGACACATTTCGCACTCTCACGACCGATCCTCTCTTCAGACGACGTGTCAGCGAAGCCAGTTTGATCCGCCTTCTCAATGCTGTGGCATGGCGTCTACATGATTCGCGCGAGGAGCAGCGGAGAGAACGGCCGAGCACCGGCAGGAGTTCTATATCGCAGGACAGCTCGACATCCACAGCAACCGCCCACTCGCAGAACCCGGCCTCGTCGCCGAGCGCCAGGAACCGAGCAAGAGCTCTGACATTGACAACGGAAGGCTCCGAAACCAGTCATGCAGGGGAGCCGGGGACATACGTTCAAGGGATGAACGTCCTAGCCGCGCCTTTTCTATACGCGGCAAGGAGCGAGTCTGAGGCCTTCATCGCCTTCTATACCCTGCTCACACGTGAGTGTCCCGGCTACATACGCGGCGCTATGGACGGTGTGCATAAGGGTCTGGCTTTGGTCGACAAGGTTCTCGCAACCGTCGACTCAAAGCTTAGCGGCTATCTCCACTCCAAGGGCCTAACGGCTGAGATTTACGCCTTCCCCTCGGTCCTGACCTTGTGTGCTTGCACCCCGCCGTTGCCCGAGGTGCTTCGCTTGTGGGACTTTCTCTTCGCCTACGGACCACACCTAAACATTCTTTGTATTGTGGCCCAGCTGATGGGCATGCGGGATCAGTTGATGAGCTCCCCAAGGCAAGGATGCCCATCAAGTTTTTGTCGTCGTCGTCGTGCTATACTGACCATGCAATAGCCCCAACAAGCTGCTCCGTTCATTCCCTTCGCTGCAGGCCGATAAGGTCATTGAGCGCACTCTCTGGATTGTAGAGAGAATACCGGATGACACTTATGCGGCCATTGTTGCCCATGCCCACTGATCAAACGCGGCGCGAGGTGGCGCAAGGCTAGGGAATCCACCGATAGCCAGCAGTTGATATTATCTGCCACAGACAGCTAGATCTATTGTACGAGACCGGGATCATTGCCTCGGACAACTATATCTCCAGGTTCGTGGTTTAAACCTACCGACACGAAAGCACGAATTATGCAAGACGCAAATAAGCCGGTACCACTCCAAACAAGGAGGTGGATCTTTCACGAGAAGAGGGAGCTTGACGAATATGGAATGAATTGTACTTGTACGATATTGGGATTGATGACTTGACGATTGACAGCGCACAAAACCGGGAAACGAAACGAAAGCGTGGCATCGCGAGCGCCAGATATGAGGTAGATGAAAATAAACGATGGCATGACTTCTGGAGAACCCTAGTAAGAAGATACAGCAGCATGCGTTCGCCGCCTCGTACTGAGCGACCGACCTAGATTCTGATATTTGGAGCACAAGGAGGACTAACCATTGGATGTGTTATCTCTACTGCCGTGGATGCGGAATGCTAGCCCGAGAATGGGACGGTCACCCGGGAGCCCAGAACTCTCATCCACCCAACAATCGAACCTTGGAAAGAGGGGATTGCAGAAGTTCCGGTAGCATCGGCTGTCTATTGAATCAGACAGTTTTCTTGCCCAGTGATGTTGTATGGTCCGATATTGGGCAACGTACTGCATAATGCCCCTGGTACCATGGCTTGCTTCGCCCGGTTGCGAAGTCTTTGTCTGGCCAGGCAATACGGAAAGGCATCACAAACATCAATCGGGGAGGAGGGCGTGGACCCTCGGCGAGAGACAATGTATCCTGAAAGATAGCGTACTCTCTAGCCCGCCCAGGAAAGATGAGAATGGCGAGAGCAAGTGATCTTGTTTAGCAACGTGGCCAGGGCCCTTGGGCTCGAGAAGAAACTCTCTGGCTGTGTCTCGTGCACGAGATACACCCATATTCTTGATGATGCGTGTGAAGTGTCCGCAGATGTGGTTCTAAGTGGTTTTCGAACGGGCACACTACTTCATATTCCACATCATCAATCGTCAAATTTCCTGATCTTTTGGCCTTCTTTGGCAGTCTTTGCTGCTAGCTGCTCTATTCACCCGGGGGTAACACAGCAAGAGCTATGCTGGCCTCCATCACGGTCAACGGCTTGACGCGGCGATAATCAGGTTAAGCATCTTCTGCGCCTTCGATGTTTCGGGCCTCGATGGTGTAGATATCGCGGGTTCTATGGATCTCGTCGACCTCACGGTGCGACGCCCCGCGCTCGATCTTCTCCTCCAGCAAGCCGAGAACGAGCGATACCCAAAGAAACGCCCGGTCGGCGTGTATTATCATCTCGAGATGAGCGTTGTCCAGGAGAGCGACAAGGAAGCCCCGGCTCCATGGTTCTCGCTTTGATACTCTTGGACACGCCTTGAAACCGAGATTGTTCAACTAGCCAAACGGCGGCGGTCGGCAGGAGAAGTAGGTGCTTCTGTAATCTGTCTGGAAAAAAAATAGAGTCTGGGTCGCGGTGAAGGGTGTCCACAGAGCAACTTGCCCTTTCCGACCATCTGGCTCCTGGCCTAGGTGTCTCCGTTATTCCTATGGGAAGGTACAAGGGTTCATCCAAGTCTGGTCTTGTCAGATACAGACATACAAGCGCCCGTTTCCCAGCTTATGATATATCTCGAGCGCATGACTGGCGGATAATGAATATATCATATCAGCCCCCGTCCTGCTCCCTACACCATCAAGGAACAAAAAAAAAATCTTGTGCACTACCTACCATGCCGTCACTTCAGGGAAAATCTCCGGCTTGAACTTGACAGGTGCAGAAACAAGACTAGTCTAGTCTGGCAGGGCTCAATAAGGCTTGGTCGGCAGGCAGACGATTCGCTTGCCATCATTGGATAGGTGTATCGGAGGGTGCATGCTCTTCGCTCTCATTGTTCGCCGCTACGAGGTCTGCCCGCCATCGAGCCAGACTGGCTAATAACGATGAGCGGAAGAGGATACGAGTTTGGAAAGTTCAGGTGAGCACAGAAACATGTAGGCCTGCGTGAAGTAGAGAAGGATCGGCGGCAAGTGGCAGTGGCCAATGAATGTTGACAGGCTGGGGAAAGGAATGAGCTGTGGCTACCTAGGCCGTGGATCAGCTGACGCACCGACTTGGGGGCTGGCTGTCCTGTCAGTTGTTGCTATCCGTACATCTTTCTCATTTCTAGCCAGGCTGAGGAGAAGGAGCAACAGCGGAAAGCCGCGAATCAGGCCCCGTCATCGGATGGCACTAATCGGCGCCGCGTGGCAATGTCAGCATTAGTCGGCGTCTTTTATAAAAATTTGTGGCCAGGTTCTTCCCCACGGTAATCGAGATGGATAAAGAACGACACGAAAATGGCTTTGCACGTCGAGATAGGTCAGTTTGCGCCGAGGTGTGAGTGACGGAAGGGAGGAGGAGCATGATCTCATAGGCCGGGAACGATCGTGGGATCGGTCTGCGGGACTCTACAAGCCGTAGGAAAGACTCCGCGCGCCCCAGTCATTGTGTTCGTCGTTCCTGTGCCTGTTTGGATGGTTCAGCCACATTAGGGTAGCATCGTCAGCGTATGCCAGTGAACGAATGGAGTGTCGCACGAAGTGTCCCAGTTTAGGCGGCTCGCCGTCCAAGGGGCTACGAAATGGGCACTAGCCGAGGAGGCTAGAGAATGGATGGCCGAATGGGGCCGGACCTGGTTCCGTAGTGATTCGTTGCTGGGTGAGAGCTGGAAAAAAAACTCAAGTGTGAGGCACCCAAGACGGCACCTGTATGGTACGGGACGGAGACCATCTCAGTCTTCCATTGGCTCAAGCAGCCATCCCCCCGGCAAGTCCATTTGTCCCTTCCCCCAGGCCGTGGCGAGTGAATGGCTGTCCACAACGTGCAAGGGGACGACGGTAGTGTATTATTGTAGTGGCAGCAGCCGCGAGAATCTTGAAGTCCGGCATTGATCGACAGGCCCAACAATCTGTGTCTGTTGAGACGTCATTGAAGGCCGAAAGACGAAACACCAATGCTCGCTTTACCCTCCATAACGAATGTGCGGTTGTCACGGGACGGATGCTAAAGATCGCGGGTCAAATTGGCAGAGGGCCATTGCTCCTTGCATAGACGCGCACCCATATGGCGAATTTGCCCGATGAAGCTTGAAAACGTGGACTCAGAAGAATGAGAAAGACTGCACTGCGTACAAACGGTCCAATAACAATGTTGGTCAAGTCATCCGTAGGCTGGGAGTGTGACGGCTCGCGTTGCTGAAAGAAGTCCGTCCAAGATCCGGCAGTCCAAGATGCCACGGGCAGACAAAGAAGGGTCGATTTATCCGTCTCTCATCAGTACCTTCGCTTGTTACCTGCCTACATTCTAGTGCCTCACTTCGTCGCAAGATAGATAGTTAGAACCACTGCCGAGGCAATTGTTCATTCCCATCACCTGCTAGTTGGCGTGCTTTGATGCAGAGAGAGAGAGGGATGGGGAAGGGGGGGGGGGTGGCGAAGCGAGATTCAACAGCGATTTAGGTAATGAATGGTTCGACTGGAAACATGAATCAGCCTTGAGTGATATCGTTCTAACTAGCGTCATACCCAGACGAAGCGCCGGCCGGGTTTATCTGATGCAGGTACCACCGACGGGGCGACAGGAAGACCAAGTGAGTGCCAACAAGCAAGTCTACTGCAGTGTGCAAACCAAGGAGAAGGTCATCTCCTACTTTCAGAAACATATTTAAATAATAAATAATAAATAAAACCGGTGTAAAAGCAAGCGCATCAACGAGCGAGCTCCTGATAAAGTTCAAAGAAGAGCATTTGGCTTCCTCGGCTAGTCCTCAGCCACGGACGGCACTCCGTCCCACCGAGGTGCGTTACTGGGTTGCCGCGGGGGGATAATACATTCCACCGCATAGGTAGTACCTAATCCGTAACTGACTCCGTACACAATACATTCTTCGCCAAGTACACCCATATACTAAAGTAACCGGCCGGGGTAGGACGAAACAAGTACTGTGTACTTTGCATGCCAGTAGCGGGATGCAAAGCCACGTCGGGTTAGAGGTGCAAATAGAATTCTAAAGGATGTGTGATGCTTGGGACTGGCCCTGGTGGGTTCTAGCGGAGACGTGAATCGCGAATTCTCTACCACTCACCACTCATGTGCGTCAGCGAGAACTCAAGGAGGAGGGAGAGAGAGATACCTACCTAGATGGGAGAGGCTGGGGGATGCTCTTGCTCACAGTGTTCTCAGCACAGCCACTGCGGGGGCTGAAAGGGCGTGGGTCCCTGCTTTCTTCGGAAAGCCAGGCTCCATCCCCTCAGGTCTCCTCCCTTCCATTTCCCTCAACCCCTCGACCCTCGTCCGGGTCCCAGGGCGTCGTCGTATTCCACCATTGTCAGCCATTGGCTCTTCCATCTCGTTCTCGGCAGCCTTGGTTGACATCATGAGCCACACGGAAAGGCACATCTGCCCTCAACTGCGGCGGTCTTGCCCTCCTTCTGCTTCAGCTTCCGCGTCTGATTGCACGGTTCTCGAGACCAATCCCGGGGGGTCGCTGTCGCTGTCGCTGTGGAGTCGAAGGCGCTGGAAGTGTCGGGGTAACTCAACTAATCCTAGGTACTTTGGAGAGCGTGGCTTAACCCGAATGCCGGAGCAGCCAAGAGTATCCGTAAGTGCGGCGAATATGAGTTGAGTGCGGCGGCGACCGTGCCTGTGCCTGTGCCTGTGCCTGTGCCGTGCCCGTGCTTGTGTGTGGGCGTGCGGCTCTAGGTACCTCTTGCTCGGCTGCCTGCCCGTTATTTACTGCGCAGGGTGGCTCCCTCCCCTTCCTTTGGGGCTGATGAGAAGCCACTGCTGGGGGCAGGTAAGAGTCGTAATGGGTGGGCGATGTATCGCGTGCGTACAGCCACTCACACACGGCCACAAGTACCAATCCTCGAACCCCAGTAGGTAGGTAGGTAGGTAGGTAGGTAGGTAGGTAGGTAGGTAGTCGATTCTGTCAGGTACCTACCGTCCTTCAGGTAAGAGCAAGATACTCGTCCTGGCCACATCCAGCTTCCAACGGGAATCCCTCCCCATGCGCAAATATCTGTACTGTCTGTACATGTAAAATAGGTAGGCAGTCGTATCTTGCGTGTTCCAAAGACCCGTTGCAGATGCAGCAACGCCAACGGCAACAGGCGAGCATGAGGTTCACAGCTGGGTTCGAGTTCCACTTGTGGGTGAAAAGCGAGGCATGTAACCTCCCCTCCCCAGATTCCCGCCCCTTGCGTCCTATGTCCCGGTGTCTATCCGTCGCAGTTGCAGCGTCTTACCTAAGAAAACCAGATACACTGTGGTGAGGTAGGTAGGTGGGTAGGTAGGTTACCGAGCTAGGTAGATTGGTAGGCGGACAAGAGTACGCGGGTACCTCGTCCCTATCTTAGCGTGCCGCCCGCCCCAGTGTGCGTCCGTACCTCCCCGTCTGCCGCCGCCGCCGCCGCCTGCTGTTGTGGCAGAGACCGCAAGCCCCAACACGCCCTCATTCGCAGACACGCCGTCACACCTCTCACTCACTTTCTGACCATTTTGCCTTGCCTTACTCTTTCTTGCCGGCACCCGCCCTCCACCCTTCCCTTTTCCTTCCAGCTTCTGCCACACTTGGACTTCACTTCTCTTTTCCTCTCTTCCTCGACGTCAACTTTGCCAGCCAGGTCTAGTCTCGTCACGGCTTTTGCGCACCTTTCCAATCCTCCAAAAGGCCACTTGCACACTTGCTATTGAATCTGCTTGCGTCGGCCGTATTTCAATTCGACCGTCGTCGCTCCCGCCACATTCCACCGCGACTTGTCCGCTCGTGCCGTCAATTCGGGGGTCCTGAGTCCGTCCACCAAAAGAACCGCCACCTGTGGCTGAACGACTCGAAGCTCCCATGAATCGTCCTTGATCATCAACAACGACGCGGTCGCATTGGAGCTTCCATTCCCATAATAACAAGCATAATTATCGCGTTTGATGCTTTCGCCTGCCCATGGCCTCGGATAACGGTCCCATCGCGACCGAAGCCCCTCTTCTGGCAGCGACGACGCCTGTCGCATCAGACGTTTTCGCGCTTGGAGGAGATCCCACTCGCACCAAGTCACTCAAGAGGGCGCGCGAATCCACCCCAACATCGCCAACGTCCGTCATTGACCCCCCAGTCGACGGCGCTGTCCCAGCCGCTATCCCCTTTGCCGACTATCCCTCTCCCACGAAATCCGCTCGGTTTGCCTTGGCCTCGTCGCGCCGCTCGCCGACGCCCTTGACAGCTGCGGCCGCCCTGGAGCATCTCGAAGAAGAGCGCAAGCGCGAACAGCGCCTGAACCCGCCTGCGTCAAGCGACAACCCCGGCCATTCTGTTCTTTCTGTCCTTGCCGGCAGTGTTGCTGCCATGAGTCGAGCCGACGACGCGCCACAAGCTCCCACGGCTTCCATGGAAGCCTCCACAAAGGCGCCCGAGGCTGTGGCATTGCCACAGGCCAGCAATGCGCCGGCGGAAGCTTCGGAAGCTGGCCCCCAGGGCGTGACGAATTCGGCCAGCATAGCAAGCGCCCTTATGACGACTAGCCCGGGCCCAATGGATGTTGATTCCAAGAGCAACGAGCAAAATCAGCAACAACAGCAGCAGCAGCAGCAGCAGCAGCAGCAGCAGCAGCAGCAACAGCAACAACAGTCACAACAACAGCCCCAGGCCCAGCTCCAGCATCAACCCGAGAACCAAATCGAGCACCAGCCAGAGCTCCAGCATGACCATCAATCCGAGCATCAGTCGGAGCATCAGCCCCAGCACCAGCCGCTGCACCCGACTCCGGTTCATGACGACAAGAACATACCCGGATCACTGTCATACCCAGGATCGCTTCAAGCCGCTACTATGATGCCCGCACCCCCGACACGCGGCATGAGCTTCCCCATGCCGTCCCCAGGGCACGATTCCCCTACACAGTCGGGCAAGAAGCACAAATGCCCGTTCTGCGAGACCGAGTTCACGCGTCATCACAATCTCAAGAGCCATCTGCTCACGCACAGCCAGGAGAAGCCATACATATGCCAAGAGTGCAACATGCGATTCCGGCGCCTTCATGACTTGAAACGCCACAGCAAACTTCACACCGGTGAGAAGCCTCATGTGTGCCCCAAGTGCGATCGTAAATTTGCTAGGGGCGATGCGCTGGCCCGACACAGCAAAGGTGCTGGTGGTTGTGCCGGCCGCCGGTCTAGCATGGGTAGCTTTGCCGAGACGGATGATATGGATGGCACGAGCATGCACGATGGCGACGACTCCATGGCCGGCATAGTTTATGGGAACGAGGAAGATATGACAGAAGAGGAGAGACGTCTGAGCCTGCCGAGCATCAAGGCTCAGCATGCTGCGGGTGGACAAGGCAGCATCGACGGATACAATACCCATTCCAGGACGTACCCGCCTGCAGGCCCTAGACCTGGTACAGGCGGGCTCTACCCGCCGAACGTGGATCGAGGCGTGACTAGTTCAAACACGTCTCCGAGCATGCCCAACAGCATTGCTGGAGTTCACACGACCAACACAAGCGTGTCTTCGGTACCCGTAAGCGGCGCTTCTGTTTACTCGCAAAGCGGTATGACAGAAAGTCCGAAGCCCCTGAGCCCTGGACACGACACAAACAACATTGCGAGACAGCGCTCGCCAAGCCTCACCCAGCAGTTCCAGCAGCAACACTATGGCCGTAGGCCTTCAGACAGACACACTTCGCCAGGTTGTTCTACCACCTCAGCAGGTTGCTTGCAACTGGTTTATTTGAATCCATGCTAATATTGATTTATAGCTTTTGCTGCTCCCGCAACACAAGCTGGCGCAGCCCCTACTGCCGCCGCTCACAACCGTGGCTCAAGCGGAACACAGCCCGGGGCCGAAAACGGTGGCAACATGTTTGCTACTGACCCCGGTGTTTGGGCGTACATCCAGAGCCTCGAAGACAAGGTTAAGCAGCTATCTGACAAGGTCACGGCATTTGAGAAAGCGGAGAGCGCGAAGCAGGCACAAATTGGACTGCTCACGAGTGAAGTTACTGGGTTGAAGAAGCAGCTCGAGGCCCGCGACGCCGAAACGACAGAGGTCAAAGCATGAAGCAGTACACGCAGGTACAGATGACGGCACTTCTCAGCCATCTGCGCAACCTATCACCTATGTAACAACGACGAAATGTTTCTGGTGGGGAGCAAGGCGGAAAGAGGAACCTCATGCCGCGGCAGGAGGACGAATCGGCGTTTTCACTCATTGTCGGCGGTCTTGATTTCTCATCTCTCTTTTGATCTCACCGATCCTTCTGCCTCTCTATCTCATTACTTGCAGGACATCCCGTCCCGGGGGGAGGCGTTTTTTTTCGGGGACACTGGTAGGTGTGCGACGGTGTGCCTCGACACGGAAAAAAAGTTTCTGACTTCAGAGTCATACATGGCCTCATTCGTACGTAGTAGGAACTTGGGGCCTTTGTCACAGCGCGGGGCACGCCCGAAGGCCGACACGACGAACATTTCTCTTCTGGTAGTTTTCTGGAGGATCATGTTACCGGGTCGTTTCCCTCTTATTGTATTATAGCGGTCGTTGCAGAAATGCTAGCCCCATGACTGTTGTTGGTCTTCCTTGATAGGGGGCGAGAATAGTAGAGCTTTTCCTGACTTTATAGACGGGCTGGAGAAGGCGTTAATGGACATGATGTCGGTGCTTCTTGATTCGCGTCTGCTTGTCCGAGTTGTCTCGTCAGCTTCCCACGAGATGCACCGCGGCTCATCCTGGTACTATCTGCTCCCTCATTCATTCAAGAGACAAGCCCGCCCGGAACTGGCAGTCGGCAGTGCAGGTTTCGAGCTGCTTCGAGGGATACCTGAGGGCCATACATGCCTCAACATGACACGAGGGGTTTATCTCCTAGATAGACCTGTGCATATGCGTTGATTGCGCTAGACAGACGCACTTTTCCCCCTTGAACCTGCTTCGAGGGATGGGACGTTCCGCCGAAGGGTCAAAGGGAGAACTCACCGCTCCCCTCTCTCCTGAATCGCGATCGTAACGCCTCCCCTCATACAACGAGGGGAAGTCGATCATACGAGGCCATACATTATTTTTGCTAGTCAAGAAAGGCGAATATTCTTTTGTGGTTGTGGACGAGCGACTCCCCCCTCGTCAGAATTCGCCGCAATTGCAACGAAGCTAACGGCTTGCCCATCATATATATACATATGTATAACGTACATGCATAGCTCAGCCACAACCGGCATTGACTGCCAGCGGCCGTATGCAGAATTCACTGAAATCTCCCTGCGGTGCTGTTCACAGTCCCGGACCGAACCTGAGAGGACTCGTGAAAGGATATACTTTATCCGCGGTCAAATCGATGGGCGTTGCTGAGATTGAGTACGATTTGGTGCGGAACCCAACATTGGAAGCCCAATAGGTGGGTAGCTCAGCGCTCGTGAAGGACGCTCGTAAAACGGGAACAATGACACACCCAGCCGAAGAAACCAGTGGAACCGGCACGCAATACCGCGACAGCCATTCCTTGTCCCGAGGACCGCCTCCTGTTTCTGCGTAATGTCTCTAGTCAAAACAACGGCGGTCCCGTCCCGCAGGGCTCTAGACAGTCGGGCACGACTATTCTGGCTCAGGCGGCCAAGCGCATAGTGCGTCATCCCGCTGGTATGGGCCTGGCGCGCCGCAGGAATGTTTCCGACTCGGAAAAAGGGGAGGCATACCGGTTGCCTTGGGAAGACATGAGTGAAGGTCCTGCTTAGGTTCAAGATCACCCAACTTCCGACGTGGGGGTTTCCTGCTGGTTTCGAGAAGTTGGTGACATGCTTCACGGCGCAAACCCCAACCAGCCGTTGAGCGATCGATCACCTTTGACGCGAAGTGGGGAGGCCGGATTGCGTCGAGACAGCACTGTCGCTCAAGCCGATGAGAAGAGGGGGTGGGTGCGCAGTCCCTCTCTGTCAGTCACAGACCTCTGGAAGGTCCTTGCTTGGTGTCGTGACTGTCGAGAACGAAAAGCCGTGCAGGCCTGGACCCTCCAGAAGAGTTGTCGATGTTTCATTGTTTCAGGTTCAAAGGCAGTAGTGGCTGCGGCCATTGCTTTTCGCCTTAGCGCAGATCGATCGTATCTTCCGAAATTGGGGTGTGGATTTGCGGACGTCATGGCCGAAATGAGACGAGGGGGAAACGGCACGGCTGGGATACGTAGGTGGGTGGCATCTAACGGCAAAAAGGGTTCTGCATCCTGACTCTGGAATTTCTAGGACTCAGCATCTCGGCGCATGGGTGATGCTGTGGCCATGATCGAAGCTTGGTCAGGCACCCCATGCCTGATTGTTTCCTTCGCCTTGGCGACCATGATTTGGATGAGGAACGATGGGTCAGGACGCCGTTCCGGCTATTGTTTGGATGGATGCCGGGTGGCGGGCAACGCGATCGAACCCGTTGGCTTTGTCGTCCTGCAGTGTTCAGTTACCGATAGGTAGTAGAGCACCGTCCAACTCATTGTTGCGGCTTCCGATATTGTTGTTGTTGATTAAGTGAGTACGGGTATTTTGTGGCTTGCCCGTAGGCCGCGGCGCTCTGGGAAACGGCGCTCTGGGTACTCTATAGGCGAAATGAGCGAAAGCCTGGTGATACCTCCTTCCCCCCCACCCCCTTATTTCTGTGGCAGGCTGGGGGAGACAACACCACTGAGCGATTTGGCTGGCTGACGCCATCGCAATCATGATTAAGATTTGTCGTTGGAGTCACTCGCCAAATCATGGAAGAAGCTGGAGCTGAAGCCGGAGCAGGGGCTGACGAGAGTTGGCAACAACACGTGGGTTTATATTATTTGCATCTTTTGTCACCAGCGATCTCCAAGGGTTTGCCGCGGTGAAGCAAGCGCCACCATCAGACTTGAGATCCATCAACAGCTAGCTGCCCCAGCATCAGATCACGTCAGGATTCTCCAGACCAGACGGCGTTGATGTGTACGTGCACAGAATGAAGGTTCATCGCGGATCTGTTCTTCAACCCTGGTCAACGGCGCTTGCGTTCTCGAAAGCCTCTCCTGACGGTGGACAATGGGGTGTGTGCGGTGTGCCTGACTATGGCCGCCATTACCGACAGTAACGTCGGCCGGGAGCCCAAGTTCATTTGAGTGCGTGCTGCTCAGCTTAGCGCCTAACGTGATGAGGTAGAGCCATTGTGGGAAACGGAAATCAAACTGAGTACTCCGTAAGGTACGGATACGGTTGTATGAGTCGTTAATGGAAAGGGCACCATATCAAAGGGAACCGTGGTTGCTCGAACAGGATGGCTAGCCGTTGGGGGCGCCATCGGGTATTGCTCCTCTTCAGCGAATCAAGATGTGAGGTGACCATAAGTAACAGCGGCCGGCAACAAAACGATTGTCAGCCAAGCGAACACCAAGGAAATGAGCCTGGACTCGGGGGATTAGACTTGTGGATTCATGGGCTCATTGGGTAAAGGCGCCGGGCAGAATATCGCCAAGTGAGGAGCATGGAAATTGAGCAAAGCTGTCAAAAGCCAGCCCGTGGTTCGCGCGAGCAGGGATTGGTTTCCCTAAGCAGGGTTCTTTGATTGTGCCAAGGGAGGCTGGTTCGACTGCAGAAGGTCGAGGAAGGGGCGTTGATATGACTTACTAGGTATATAGGACACGGCGGGAGGCTAGGTTCAGGCTGAATTGTATCGAGGCAGGGATTTTGAGTAATCCAGTTGGCAGTCGGATTCAATTCAATGGCAATGTATGGTGATCGTCATTCGGCCAGCCGCGCTTATCTGCATCTGCCTCTTCACCGTTGAACAACATATCCCTTGGGAGCAGCCCGCGTGCCGCTAGAGTCAGGGAACGAAACATGCATACTTTGTACATAACGGGGTCCGAGAAAGGGGTTGACAATGGTGTGGTGTAGTAGGTGGATGGCCTGGCACGTGATAGCGGGTTTGGCGGTGACGGACGTTAATCGCTGCTATCGTATATGTATATGGGTGACGCCTTGTATTATTTTTGTCCTTTCCATTCTTCACACACGCATCCTCTTGTTCGGCATGGGATGAACTTCTGAGAAGCCGAGCCAGAAGAGGATCGGATGACATCGGTGGGAGCATGCAGTATGTAGCGGCAACGGCACGCAGTAAGACGGGAAGGTCCCTGGGAAAGCCTTGCGCACCAATCTTATGGGAACACAACACAATTAGAGGTGCAAGTTGCACAGAGCAACAACTGTCTGGTACTTGGGTAGTTTACGAACAGTGAAGAAGAGTCGCCATTGTCACCGTTACTGCCACTGCTACTGCAACGCAACGCGGCGCAACTCAGCGGCGTAGCGCAATGCAATGCAATGCAACGGCTGCCAACGCTTCAGTCTGTTCTCTCCGAACTGGAAGGGCCACCCACCCCCCGGTCGAGTTTCCTCGTATGACCCACGGCGCATAGAACAATGAGGGGGTTTATAGGTAGGTACATCTTCCGAGCCTGCTTTCCCGTGGTCCAGGCTTCATGTTGTGTGCACCTTAACTCAAGTGGCCCTAGGATCCCATGGGCAACAACACAAATGTGAGAGATTGCGAGTACCACAGTACCAGCACCACCTACCTACCTTTGTATGTGTTCGTACATGGTTTGCTGGAGGGTGCGCTGGCTCGACAGCTAGGTACCTACCTACTACTGCTGCGTATGTAGTGTAGGCTGCGTGGACCCATCCTCGTTGCCCTGCGCGTGCATGTCAACGCAAATAACTGGAGCCAGGAACCACCAATTTTAATAATGCGCTAGCCCCTCTTTGGGAGATAACCCCCTTTCCTTCCCCTTTTGGGGATGCGCGCCTACCTCCTGCACAGTGACGGCGCACGAGGCAGTGCCCTAGCGAGCGTTGCAAGCCCTGGCCGCCGTACCTGCAGCGGATCGTCTTCTTTCTGGTAGTTTAATAGGTAGGTAGTGCCTGGGCACACTGGGGTACAGAGTATGGCCACTGGTCTTGGACTTTGGGAAGGGCCCCCCCGGGTGGCTTGTATGGCCTGGTACCTGTCGTCCCTGGCCTTCCCTGCCTACCTAATTTCCCGGGGGGGTTCCCACGACATGGCTTCTTTACCCTGTTTCCCTCCACTTTACTCTCCCCTTCTCCCTCTTTTCGCTCACTCTCTCATGGTTATTGAGCTCTTCACTCTCGTTCATCGTGTTGATTCTTCCAACTAGAGAGTTCGCTCTCACTTACACTCCTTTGAATCCGAGTCAACATTCATTCGTTATCCTACCACCACCTACCAACTCGAGTTCCGTTTCGATCCCTCTCTCAACGACAAGCCTAATCGGACACATCGAACGATTCTCGACTTCAATTTCTGATCCCTCACGAGAATAAGGGTGAGTTACGCAAGAGGCCCCTCTCCCAATCGAGCGCGCGACGCAAACCGTGGAACACGATTTGTCGAGTCGAAAGATGCGACACGCAATGCCAAACAACATATTTCTCCCGCCTCGATTCATATGCCAATGCCATGGCGCCCTTTTCGCATCTTGTCGCATCGCACTCGTCCCGTTCCCAGATGCCATCTTCTGCTCCCTGCGATGAAGTGCGCTGACATGCTCTCAGAACATATATAACAAACACGATGAGGTCCATCACCAGCATTGCAATCGCGGCTTCCCTTGCCGCCGGTGTTGTGGCCCAACCCCACAACCACCGTCACCACCACGTCAAGAAGGATGCCGCCTCGCCTATTGGTAAGCGAGACGTCGTCGTCGTGTACGAGAACGGCCCTACCGTGACCACCTATGAGCTTGGAGGAACGCCCATCAGTGAAGAGGAGGCGAAGAAGGGTATTCAAGACGGTCTGTACGTCGTCATTGGCGAGACCACCCCCAGCTCGAGCCCTCTCCCTCCTGCTTCGACCTCCAAGTCCCCCCAGCCTTCGAAGGATGCCCAATTCTTCGAGGCAAAGGTTGAGAAGTCCACCCCCTCGCCGACTCCGACCCCGACCCCGACCCCGACTCCGTCGCCCTCTCCTTCGAGCAAGGCAGCTCCCACCTCCACCGCGTCCCCAAGCGGAGGTTCCAGTGGCGGCGGTGTCGACTCCGAATTCCCCAGTGGCACGATTCCTTGTTCCCATTTCCCCTCCGACTACGGTGCGGTGCCCGTTGACTATCTCGGTACCGGCGGCTGGACCGGCATCCAGAAAACCCCCGACTACAGCATTGGCGATGCGGTCATCTCTTTCATCGAGACCGCCGTCTCGGGTGACTCTTCATGCCCCAAGAAGTCATTCTGCTCGTACTCTTGCGGTGTTGGCTACCAAAAGACACAGTGGCCTTCCGCCCAGGGTGCGACCAAGCAGTCCATCGGTGGAATCTACTGCAACAGCAACGGGTTCCTGGAGCTCACCCGACCCGAAAAGACAACCCTCTGCGAACCCGGCGCCGGCGGTGTCACTGTGAAGAACGACCTCGACCAGCAGGTCAGTGTTTGCCGTACCGACTACCCTGGTACCGAGTCCATGGTCATCGCCACCGTTCCTCAGCCTGGCCAGACGTTGGAACTGACCAACCCGCTCTCTTCCGACTACTACGTCTGGGACGGCAGCCCTACCACCGCCCAGTACTATGTCAACAAGGCCGGCTACAGCGCCGAGGACTCTTGTGTTTGGAAGAGCTCTTTGGACCCTCTTGGCGCTGGTAACTGGGCGCCCATCAACGTTGGTACTGGCAAGAGCGCCGACGGCAACACGTACATCTCCATCTTCAACAACGCACCCACCTCGGTCGCCAAGCTCGATTTCAACGTTGAGATCGTCGGTGATGTTAACAGCAAGTGCGCGCTCATTGACGGCGTTTACACTGGAGGTGGCACTGGCTGCACTGTAAGTTGATACTCTTGCACCTTGTACACCTGTATGCTATACTAATGTTCATGCCACAGACGGCCATTTCCGGCAATGGAAAGGCCACCATCCGATTCTTCAAGTAAAGTCCCACAACCAGACGACAATTGGGGTGGACTATTGGCTTTTGTTTCTCGTGAATACCTCTAGAATTTCGACGGATCGGCATGACATGGCTGCCATCGACCGACTGATTAACTTCCGCTCACGATCTGCGATGGCCTTTTTCTAATTTGTGTGCATACTATTCGAGCCGTAGAGACTTTTGGAGAGGAAAAGTTGGAGCGATTGATGGAGAGGGGGGTCAACAGCCGAAGGCTACAACTGCCCGAGGGCTGCAACCGGAACTACCTTGGATTCACAACGAGCCGGAACAGACATCTCCTTTCTATCAGCGAGACTCGGCCCTTGTTAGCTCGAGCCACGATCTGCGACGACCGCCTTACGATCATGAGGCGTTTTCTTACGCGGGGAGGCACCGACTTGCGCCGAGGGGAAACTACGAACTTGATAGGATGTTAGAGATAATTCTCGACTCGGGTAGTTTGCACAAGAATGGACGGGAGATTGGGGAAGGGCGGAGTTTGAACGGCAGCCCTCGCCGGCACATTGTCACCTTGACGCATCGTTTCCTTTGTCTAACCCCGTTTGCCTGCCATTGTGCTTTCACTGTTTTTGCGGGGGTGGGGGGCCTCACAATGATTGATCGAAGCCCGCGGGCGTTGGGGGTACCCTTATAAGCCGCTTTGTGTATTGCTTGCCGACACAACGTTAGTTCTTTAATCCATTGCTCACGATCAACCTACTTAGTGAGCGTGGCATTGTACCGAGTTGGACCGCCATGTCGAGTGTGGAGCGGGTAAAGTGCTGGCTAATCCAAGGTCGAGGTTGGACCTCTCCGGGGTGTGACGAGGCGGACGCCGCCGGTCAGCAGCCGTTGCAAACCGCAACCCGCCGACGCCGATCGGGCCGGAGGCCAACATCCATCAGTGCTCCCCGTATGTGGTTTGTTGCTGACGCATGCGCAAAGACATGGGTCGGTGTCAAGGTCCAGACAGATGCGATGTAAGGATCAGGTGTTTGGAGAGTTGTTTCGCATCGCGTTGTGTCTTGCGGGATAGATAGTTCATCTGCCTCGACCGGGTTACGCGGTTCCCATCGGCGCACGCGGGCAACAGGCAAAACAGCTCTCGATTAGCATGGCCCCGCTACAATTGATGCCTATTCCCGCTGCTGTCACTTGAGTGCCTCCTATGTGTCAGCAGGGTAAAACGAGGTCAGTGCCACACTACGCTACTGGTGGCTAGCAATACAAGTAGATGCCCCTACAGATATATGGAAATACAAAAGTCCTCCACATTACATGCACACCCCCAACAGTTGGACAATGTCGCGAGGTGGCGTTGATAAAAAAGGTTTCCTATTCTATACCGGTAGGGCAAAATTATGTAACAGAGTGAGGGTGGAGGCGTCCTACTTGACGATGTCGAGCGTCAATCGAGGTGGAAATCAAGGTACCTTATCCGTAGGTGAATAGTTAGTGGGGAAACGAATGAAGAGCGGGAACCAATGGGGGATTGATAGCACCGGGCTGATGTACTATGTATGGAGTACCTAGCAGAGGCGCTGTATCCGCTCTCCCGCGCCGGTTTCATCGGAAATGTCTCTCCAGTGCGCGCCATCTTGACTTCCCTTCGTCTCCAACCCACGCCTTCTTGCAGCTGTAGTTCCTTAAACCCCCCCCGGCCGCTGAGTTCGGCGGGGAACGACGCGCCTGATTTAGAAGCAGCGAGAAAGGCTTTCCTTCCCTCCCGGTCTTTTGTTCGGCATCCGGCGGCGGCGGCTGTTGAGATTTCGCCTCTCCTCCCTCGCCGGAGTGACGGGTGACGTTCGATCTGTAATTTCTTCACCGTCGCTCAGAAACGGCTACTTTATGTAAGATGTCTTACCGCTAATCCCGTGCCCCCCTCCCAGAGCAAATTGAACGCCCTCTTGCAGTTTCGCGGTATGCCGCGTTGGGTTGGTTGGGGTCAGTCATGTGCATGTGTGTCCCAAGGAAAAGGGCCACATGACTGTTATATTCCTTCATCCGTTTTCATTCATTCATCCGCGAATCGCAGGTCCCGTCCCATCTTTCCAGCCTCTTGTTCGGATCGGAAGGGCCGCCACCTCCACCAGCGTGCGAGGGGTATGGCAGGCCAAGTCCGGGCCAGGCCGGGCCCGGCCCAGTCAAGCAGGCTAAAGGCGGGGTGAAGTGCAAGATAGGTCGCAGTGGAAGAAAAAAAATTGAAAACAACAACCCCGAGATGACACCTTAGGTGTGGTCCGGTCTGGCCTGCTTCTTCCCTCTCATTGGTAGTAAATCCTTGACAGGTTCTCTTCCAACGTTATTCTTTTACCTATTTCCTCTTTCTCATATTATGAGTTCAACAAGCAATCATCGGCCTGCACCCATCTCCGTTTCCCTCTTAAGCAGTCTCTGAACCCCTTGCCGATCCGCCACTTCTTTGCATTGCCACTTGATTGTTCTTCTACCAAACATTCCCTCCAGTCGAAACACCGATCCTACGTTTTCTTGCGCAGGTGGAATCTTGTCCGAGCCTGTCACCCATCCTCGTTTGCTCGCCCCGACGATACCCCCGTCGGCTATACCTGCGAGATCCCTGCTGTTTCCTCATTTCTTGAGTTGACTTTGATCCCTCTTCTGCGTGGTTCATATGGCGGCTCAAGTTGGACACGGCAGGTAAAAACAGCAAGCGTTATCTTCATTCAGTTCAAGCAAGCTTCGCTGCCGATTGATATATAGAGAAACCTCATTTTGACAGCATTACCCGTCTTGCCTCATATCCCATCGAATAACGAATTCGCCAACTTCTGTCGGGTGCCATTGTCGAGTCAGATACCTTTCCGCTAGTCATTTACAACTCAGCTCCGTCTACCTATCATAGACCCGGGCCGACGTTGTTGAAGAGCCGGCTCCTAGACAGCTTTATTCCAGGCAAGGCTTTTGCCATCATCAACAGTCGTCACTCTTTTTCAGGGCTGCCCCAAGTTTTGACGGTCGCTCATCCGTCTCAAACAGCTCCGCCATGTCGCTGAACCGCGTAGCATCAGTCGAGACGTTCCAGTTCCTTCCTCAAGCGCAGGGCTCGAGACGAGGCAGCGATGCGTCGAGCGTACGGGCCGGAAGGCTGACCTTCAACCCTCTACCCGACGAGTGGTATCCCGCGGCGAACAAGCCCGATACTGTCCTTGCAGTCGGTGCTTTTGAAGTTCCGCAATGGAAGAGAATCCGTATGTTGTCCTACGATCGCCGGCCGTTGGTTGTTGGACGATTTGATCGATGACTTGCTCTTGAGACCCACGCATGTAATCGCTAACGCCGCGCTTCTAGTTCAAGTCGTGGTCGCGGTATTCTACTGCCTCTTTGCGGCCGGTGTTGCTTTCGGCTTCGCGGCACTGAAGCCGGTTCTTAAACGTGAAGGCGCCTACGGCGACATCTGCTCCGCCGACGATCCCAACACGGCTCCAGACGACACATGCGTTGAGATCCATCTCAACTTGATGTTCACAGTAGCGGCCGTCGGCACCAACATCGCTGCTCTGCCTGTCGGGGCCCTGCTTGACCATACAGGACCTCGCGTTTGCGGAATCGTGGGCGGCTTCTTGCTGGCCGTGGGCTCGCTCCTCATGGCATATGCTAAGAGTCTGCCATTCGACGGTTTCCTCATCGGGTATCTCGCGCTCGCTCTCGGCGGCCCCTTCACCTATATCTCATCCTTCCAGCTGTCCAACGCTTTCCCCAAGCACTCTGGGCTCATCCTCGCCCTCCTGACGGGAGCCTTCGACGCCTCCAGCGCGCTGTTCTTGGTCTACCGCCTCATCTACCAGGCGACCGAGGGGACCTTTGGCCACGAAAAGTTCTTCAAAGTCTACCTGGTCGTTCCGCTCTTCATAATCGTCGCCCAGTTTGCGCTGATGCCTAAGCAGTCGTACAAGACTGTGGGAGAGCTAGTCGAGCTCCAGGAGGAGACCGCCGCGGTGAACGACGCCGATCCGGCGCTGTACGACGACCAGGTCGACGAGAACACGGCGCTCCTCCGGGAGGAACGCCGCCAGCGCGAGACCGTCGTCGCCGACATCGAGCAGCTTTTGGGCACCCAAAGGGCGGACAAACAGAACCGCAGGGAAGAAGAGAAGAAGAACGAGACGTCGGGTATCTGGGGCGTGATGCACAACCGCACTGCATTGCAGCAGATCGCCTCGCCGTGGTTCATACTCATTTGCATGTTCACCGTCATCCAGATGCTACGCATCAACTACTTCGTCGCCACCGTCCGCGCCCAGTACGAGGCCATATTTGGCGACCACGACAAGGCCGTCGAGATCAACAACTTCTTCGACGTTGCCCTTCCGGTGGGGGGCATCCTCTCCATCCCTTTTATCGGCGTGCTCCTAGACCACACCAGCACTGTCACCGTGCTCGCCGCCCTTGTCACCACCGCGACCACCATTGGCGTCTTGGGCGTCATAAACAACACGTGGGCGGCGTACATCCAGGTCTGCCTCTTTGTGCTGTACCGCCCCTTCTATTACACCGCCGTGTCCGACTACAGTGCCAAGGTGTTCGGCTTCGAGACCTTTGGTACCGTATACGGCACCATCATCTGCCTGTCGGGCCTTTTCAACTTTCTGCAGTCCGGGCTCGACGTCTTGTTTCACCAGACGTTCGGTGGCGACCCCGTACCGGTCAACGTCATTCTGCTCTCGGCCGGCTTCGCCGTCGGCGTCATGCTAGTCGGGTACGTGGCGGTCAAGGCCCGGAGGCTGAAGTCCAAGATGCTGGAGCAGGAGGCTGAGGCCCACAACTGAGACCGCCCGAGAAGGCCTCTGTTGCGTTGTTGGGGGCTTGGGAGGGCTTCTTCCAGGCTAACGACTATCTGTATTGCTGCCGCCACTTGCATCGCATGCCCTGCATGGTGTATTGAAACCTTGGTCACTTCTAGGTGTTATAATTTGACACAGGTTATGTACTACATCATAGGAATAGTATAATACATGAATTGTAATTACCCCCCCAAAAGAGCCCTTTGCGCTCCAGAAGAAGCTCCTTTCCAGACGTCAATTTGCCGACCCCTAATTGCTCCGACAACCAGATGTTGACTTCGCAAACCTCGCACACTTATTCATTCCTCATCTTCGTCGACGGTTGGCGTTTCGAATATGCCCCCGGTCATTCCCAGTCCACAGAACTGGCCCCATCCGTCGATCTGCTCGCTCGCGTGCTTCAATACCTCGCTGAACCCCTCGTTACCGTTCTTGTTCACGCAGAAATAATTGTAGTCCTCCAGGTCGATCTCGGCGTCGTCCCGGACGCTCGTCGGGTACTCGATCTGGAAGACAGGCTTCCCGGCTTCAACGTATGGCCGGAAGTCCGCGCAAAAGGGCTCCACCTCGTCCGTGGTCCGGGTGCCGAGGCACGTCTCTAGCACGGCGAAGTCGACGACGGAGGAAAGTTCGGGCGCAATCGCAGGCGCATTCTTCTGGCCCGGGAGAAGGGGCCGGGAGGAAGCCGTGGTGAGCGTGTGTGCGTGGGCGGCGAGTGAGATTGTGTAGGCCGCGTAGTCCGAGGGCGCGAGGCCGAAGCCAGTCGGGTCATCACCGTCCTTTATGATTGTTTCATTAACCTCTTTTAGCCGGGGAAAAAGAAATGAGAATGCGAAAGAGGGCTCACCTCTGCCCAGGCGTCAATGTTGTCCGGGTCCACGCCGCCGCAGCCAATGTCGGCAGCCCGCTCAAGGCGTCGCTTCATGAGATCCACGACGCGGGCGTCCCGGATGTCGAGGTAGCGCTCGTCTGTATAAGGCGGGTTGAGGGACGAGCCGATGACGTCGGCGGGGAATGCGTCGAGGTCTTCGTCCCAGTCTTGGACGGCGCCACCGTTGAAATAGCAGATTACTATCTTGCCAGCTGACTATCTCTAGTATCAGTAACCGTGTCGAAGAGGGGGGGGCAAGGAAAACATGGGTAAGCGATTTTCCATGGATCCAAACTGACCTTAAGGGTGGGAATGATGTTGTCGTAGTCCGCTGCGTGTTGCAGGTCAATGTCCCAGACTGCGGCCTCGGCGGGGACAACGTCTGCTAACGACTCGGCCGTGATGGGGTGGTGAAGGACGATTTGGAAGCTCATGCCGGGCTTCCATTGGCTCCAGTCCACGGCGCGCCGGGCGAGGCCGCCGGGCGTCATGAGGCCAAGGATGCCGGCCGGGACCAGAGCCAAGAGGCCGAGCCGTGAAAAGGTCGTCTATGTATTGCGTCGATGGAGGGCCAGCCCGTGATCTAAAATAGGGAGACCTTGCGTTTTTTTTTTTGGAAGATGTACTCACGAGGTCGAGGACGGCGAATATCTTTATATGCACTAGTCGGCTTGGATGAGCATCCGGGGTTCTTTCTAGCACAGCGCGGGATCTAGCTACGCAGGAAAGTGGCACCACTCCTGCAGGAAAAGGGAGACGGTAGTGATCCAGGTACATAGGGACGGGGTTGTAAACTCCATTGTCGTTCATTGCTAGTCGTCGGATGCGCGTATATGGGTACACCACAACCGGCTCAACGTTACGGCGATATCACCCTCGTCTCGATCCCATTTCCTTGTCTTGCTGAATGGCCTAAGCCACTTTGGTATTGGTAGGATGCGGTATTGGCCCCCAAGAACGGACCGCATCTGAAGTTGCCCTGCCCAACGCGAACACCGTCATACATCATATAGCTTTTGCCCGAACATCCTGGCCGTTGCATGATTCGGTATTGATTAAGATTAGTGGCGTTTGCCATCTTGGCGGTCTTCACTGGTCAATTGGGGGGTTGTAGCCCGGCTTACGAAGGGGCCCTCTTCTTCTGATTGTCATACCGCAACAATGCCGTCCCCCTCCCTTGCATTCGTCTCGCAGTAATCATAGGAAGGAAGTCGGCCATGCGAAAAGTAACACCGCGGGAGCTTGACCGTCTCCAAGTCGAACGTGTGAAGAGGTATTACGTATTCATCCGCAGCGCGGTGGACATAAACTTCCTTCTTCGGTCAGTTAATAGTTACTGTTGTTTTCAGGTCGCCAGGGTTATATGTTCTGAACACGACAATTCTTTTCTGAATGACCAGACCCTCCGGTACCGTTCTTACTCCATGAACGCCAATCTTGATAACCGAGCACACCATTGGTTCTCCAGAAGAGCCATCCCGCCCTTCATCAATACTCCATAGCATGTCCGGCGGCTTCCTCGCGCTGTTTCCGGACAGCGTCGTTCTCGGCCTCGCGCTGTTCCTTGAGCTTGGCCTCAACATCGTCCCTAAGACCGCCCAGGTCGGGCGGAATGACCTGGTATTGAACGCTCGGGGCTGCTTGGACGAACCTTAGCTGTTCCACCACATGTTGGAGCACGTCATCGAGGCGCTTTCGCGTGTTTCTATTCACACGGGGCTCTCCAAGAATCTGCTCCAATGTCGGAAACAACTCCTCGTATCTGAACTGCTCTCTCCACGGGGCATGTACAGGAATAATGGGGTCAATCTTGTCCTGGCAGCCAATAGCTATACTCGTCTCGAACGCCCAGGCGCGAGCCACGTTCCTAGGTGTGTATCCGCCGCCACCGAAAAGAATCATGGGCACACCGAACGATTTGCAGAATTCAACACATGCACCATGGCCTTGAACTTGAAGGTTGAAGCGTCCAAGACGGTCACCGGCGAGTGAATCGGCGCCGCACTGCAAGGCAATGGCGCTGGGTCGGAACTTCTCCATGCATTTACCAATGACGTTCTCGAAAAGCCATTTGTACTGATCATCGGTAACCCCGTCGTTTAGGGGAACGTTGATGGCATGGTGCGCTCCCGGGTTATGCTCGTTCTTAGGACCATTGTCATCGAGACCACCGGTGCCAGGGAAGAAGTTGAGGGGGTCGTATTTATGGAAAGAGACCGTCATGACGCGGTCTGTGGAGTAAAAGGCCTCCTCTACACCGTCTCCGTGATGCACATCTATGTCGATGTAGAGTACGCGGGGAAAGCAACGCAACAGCTGCAGAATGGCTAGGACGATGTCGTTGATGTAGCAGAAGCCAGATGCCTCGGCCTTCTTGGCGTGGTGCAAGCCGCCGCCCCATGATACGGCAATGTCGGATTGGTTAGAGCAGATCTTTCTCGCGGCGTCAAGAGACCCGCCCGCCGACATAGAGCAGTAGTCGTAGAGACCCTCGAACAAAGGGCAGTCGGAGCCGCCAAGGTTGAACTTGAGATCGGGATTCGTGTTATCAACATCCCTCGGAACAGGCTCTGGCAGAACGGTCCCCAAAAAGTCCAGATAGTCGTCCGAGTGAAAGTCGTTTAGTTCTTCGTAAGTGGCGGCTCGAGAGATGTAGTTGTCCATAGCGAAGGACATGCCGTAGGAGTAGATGAGACTCTTGGAGAGGGTGAGCCTCCAAGGCTTCATGGGATGGGTCTGGCCGAAGTGGTGCTTTTCCATTTCGGGATTACAGTGGAAGGAGACATTGTAACCCTTTGGCCGCGTGATGCCCGTTTCCTCGGCTATGCGCTTGCATTTGGCGTAGTACTTGGCATTGTCGAGATCGCTGGCCTGGCCCAGGGGGACGTATTCTTCAACAATGTCATCTTTGTCGGATCTGTGTGGTAAATAGTTCGGTTTGGGAACTCGGAAGCGGTATGCGTCTGTGTCCATGATGATGTGCGACGGGCGTCCCGCCGGAGCGGCCGGGATAAAGCTTGAGGCCCTCGATCTATTGTGAGGTTGAAAGGTGGGGTTCTTGGATGGCCAAGTGAGATGAGTTTTGCTCTTGCTCAGCGGTGAAGCAGCTCGGCGCAGATCGCGTTAGTATGCCGCAAACCGGGTTTGCCAGCTTCAGGGGCTACGTTTGTCTTCTAAGGGGTTATTGGCGAAGGTCTGATTTTCAAAACTGTAGGCGAAGTCGTCTGTTGTTGATTCGAGATGTATGTGGAAGATTTCGTCAAAAGGCTGGCTGCACGATTGGATGAGATGCGACAGGCGCCGGGGAAGCATGCCGCTGGTGGCTGCAAGGCAGCTTGGCCACTTCAGGGCACTAGGTACCGGTAAATGAGTTCCAGAGGTGTGGCTGCGCGGTTCTCACGACTAGGTACCTACCTACCTACCCATGTAAGTACAGTACTGGCTCAAAAGTCTGTTCACAGAAATAAGGACAGCCAATCACAAGCTACAGTGGGTGGCTAAGCCATAAGGCCTTCGTAGCGCACTGTGTAGTGACCTCGAGCTATTAATGGGTCCTCTCTTCAACTCTTCTTTGGGTTATCCTTATCGATGTAGCCAGACTTCTGAGCCGGTACTGTAGATGCCTGGTCAGGCTTTATGTGGCGCAGTAGGTACACCACATTCTACATAGTAGCACATTCAAACATCGAAGGCCAGGACGTACAGTATAACTTGCCTCGGATCTAATCCCAGGAATGCCGCACTTTTGCATTATCCTATTCATTCCTTCTTTTCCTCCCCCCAAGATAAAGTGCGAGGGACAACTGGGAATCCGAGATTTGGACTTCTTTAGATTTTACCCGCCTTAGTAATTGGATGAAGACACTGAAAGCAGTTGCACTTGTCGACCCATATTAAACAACCCAGAATCCAATCGGATGAATCTAGGTGTGCTTGAGCCCAGCGTGCAGGAGCCCAAATGTGACCTGAAAATCGGAGGCTAGAACTCCCGTCTCCGCTTGACTCGCCGATGAGCGTGGTCCACTGGCAAGACCAGCTCCCACCACTCTGTTACAGCCTCGCAAACTTGCCCGCCACCAAACCCAACGCAACCACCCCAAGTCGAACTGACCACCATTGCACAACGTGATTCTAGCCTTTTCCACCCCACCCTCGCGTCCCTGAGGGACAAAAAAAAATCACGTCCCGTCAGTTCACCTTTCCCAGCAGGGGACATTTTCATTGCTCCGTAAAAAAAAAAAAAAAAACATTCCAGGATCACGAGCAAGGGCCCTTCCGTCGTCTCGACTCGACTCGCCTCATCTCGCCTCGCCTTGCCCACCACAGCTGAACAGACAGACAGACAGAGAGAGACAGAGACAGAGAGCTCTTGTCGACCTTCCCTTCAGCCGATCCGTCTTGAAACTCGTTAGGTGAGCCAAGCTAGTCACTTCGTTCGTTGCGGAGGATCGTGGTCGGGGTCTCTTTTCTCAAAGTCTCTCCTGTCCAAGGCTCTTCTGTCATCGCCTTCTACAGGGCAAGTGCAGCCAAAGCATACCATCATCAGTTGCTCTACGCCTTCTTCGGTCATCACACCGAAGCCTTCGACGGTGGACGTTCCGCGCCGCGCCGCCCCCGTCGTTCTGTGTGCCACTATTCCCACCTGCCGCTAGCTCTCTGCTCTCCCCACCTCTGCCTCTATTCTGCTTTGCTCCAATACCCTCTTACCTTCCGTTGTCCCTCTTTATCTTGATGACCTTGGTTCACGAGGCCTTCGTCACTCCATACACGTCACCCCGATCTGCTATCAACGCACCTATCTCGTCCCCTCGTCCTCGTCCTCGTCCTCGAACAAGAACACTGCCTTGGCCGCATACAAAACCTCCCGCTCCCACTCCTTCTTTGTGGTCCTTGCCGAGCACCTTGTCGTCGTCGTCCGTCTCGTCGCCCGCTTGTTCCCTACCCGTCAACGAACGCTTGCTTACCCAGCCGCGGGGTGTTTGGGGAACTCGTCGTTAACACAAAGATGCCTAGAGACGATTTGTCCATCGACTTCGTCAAAAGGATGCCGACGGCCGAGGCCCTCGATCCGGCCATCATCCTCGACGACTGGCTCAACCGCGTCCAAAATCTCCCCGAAGAGATCCGCTTCCTACAAGATGAAATCGCCGACAGGGACCGCCAGTACTATGACTGCGTCAAGTTGATCGAGGACCGCGATGGAAAAATACAGAAATGGATCCGGGCCAATGGCAGCCACGAGGCAAACCCTCGCGAGGAGACTATGCGGTCTCAGATGCGTGATAACTTCAGTCGTGCCGATACGCTGGCCGCTGAGAAAATCGCCTTGACGCAGAAGCTGCAGATCATTATGGACAAGCACTTACGAAACCTCGATCAACATATCAAGATGCTTTATGACCGTGCAGAGCCCGGCTTCAACGACCCCGATGAATGCCCTTCTTTGATCCGGCCGAGCGCGGCGAACCACTCTGCACCATCCGGTCGGTCTGTCAATCCTGCTAGTCACCTTGTGGGAGCAGCCATTACCCCAGCACCGTTGAACCCAATCGTCAACTCTTCGAGTCCAACTACGGCGCGCGCAGGAAACCCTCAGATTCGCAACGCCCAGTCTCAACAGCACGCGTCCTCTGCCCCTGCGACGCCTGCTGCAAGCATGATACTCAACCGTCAAGCGCGAGAGAGTTCGGCAGGTCCGGGAAGTGGCGCGCCTAAAAGGGGACCGCGATCCATCTCTGGATTGGGCAGCCTACCCACAACATCAAGTAATCTGGCAAGACATTCGTCTCTGGGCCCAGGCACACCAAAAGGGCCTACCACTACTGGACCAAACGGCACTGTACGAGCGGGCAGTGCTGGTCCCAGATCATCATCCATCAAGGCGTCAAGCGTGTCTGGCGTGAGGAAGGGGACTCCTGGTGCAGGGAGTCGGAAGAAGCCCGTTAACAGCAACAAATCGTCACTATCCCGCGTGAAGAAGGCCCCTGGAAGTCGCAATTCACCCGCCTCGACAGCGGACAGCGAGCTGTCGGATGCCGAGAGCGGAAGTGGTGATGACGGCGAACGCAGTCGTATAGACCGTGCTAGCGGTACACCCACGCGCGACGGCAAGGATGGCGATGGCGACGACAGCATGCTCGATGCCGAAGATGATGAGGCTGGCGACGACAAGAAGTACTGCACGTGCCAGAACGTCAGCTTTGGGGACATGGTGGCGTGCGACAACGAGGATTGCCCCTATGAGTGGTTCCACTGGTCGTGCGTAGGTCTTAAGAGCGAGCCCAACGGCACCTGGTTCTGCCCAGTCTGTACGGAGAACATGGAGAAGGAGAAGCTCCAGAAAAAGAAATAATGACACGGTTTGGGGACCCCGGCGATTGAAGCGATTATACCCCTTGAAGGTTCGGCCGGCGACATTGAAGGTTCGATACTATAATGAGGCCCCCATCGGTGATCGGGTACCGGCGTTTGGGCGTATTCTATGATTATAGTGCAATAATGACCAGTATCGCCTCCTTTCACGAGCATGATGAATTGATAGGTTGTTAGCGAAAGTATGCATGTGCTGCGGGGAGTCTGGCCAAAGTGTTGTCAAGTCAGCTACTTATCCCCCCTTGAGGCTATCCCCAAGCAAGGAACACCTGGTAGCGGTTGCCAATGACAATGAGACAAGCAACGAATGCAGCTTTGCGATAGTGGTGCCCGTTGCAAAAGCATCGGCGTATCAAGCGGAAACAATAACTTGGCCCAGGGTGAGGTCTTGTCGAAACAAGCCAGGAGAAACCAGGAGGTGGCCAAAGTTGATTCCAGCCGCCATATCTGGTCGCCAATACTGATCAGATGGAGCTTCTCGACGATCCGACTGTTATCAACCGGTTCGTCCTATTCGATGCCCAGTCATACTATGGTGTGTGTATAAGCTCAAGCGTGAGAGCTAACCCCCCCCCCTCCCACGTGGGACGCATTGGAGAGCCTTATTTGATGGGGTGGCCTGTCCATGGCTTACCTCGTGTCCATATACGACGGATTGGGTATCTTACCTGCTCTAATTATGGCAGTGGCCCGGATGGATGGTGACATGCACCTCGTTTGTTTCGTTTCATTAACTCCCCTGGTAGCTAATCAGCTCATGTCAGGGTCTGCAGCAGATTGCTTGATTGTAACAAGTAGGAGGCGTGGGTAAAACTGCTCGGAACTTGGGGAGAGGGATGCCATTATCGAAAATAGCGTCTCAAGGCGTAAATTACGCTAGCGGTGCGAGTGAACAACCAGCACGGTGTCTTTTTTGAGTGACAGCAAGACACCAAAACAGCACACATCCTAGTCGGGCTGGACGGACAGCCGCAGGCTTGGCTCCCCGGGGGCTGAACAATAAGTTCGGGATAGGAAGGCCCGGGCGATGGCCGAAAACTCCAGAACTTCATCGCTCGCCGCCGCGATGAGACGATCGTGTACGAAAAGTAAACTAGGTCGCATCCGTCCTCCTGAACAAACTTGGCCCACTGCATAGCGGTATGCAATCAAACTCCCGAGCTGGCGGTAAGGATACTGATGGATCCCTCCCCTGGGACTGGTTGAGAGATGACTACCGTAAAACAGGAAGCCAAGTGGGAATTGGCCCGCCCGGGGCGCAGATGCCGGCACCCAGGGGGCGCTTTTGGTTCAACAACTTAACAAGAAACCTGTCATGCATGGTTGGAATCATCGGCTCCAGAAGAGCGAATCTTCGGGAAAGATTCCGAAGAGGACCGGCTTGGTTACTCGACTCCGACGCTGACGACGGACAGGCAAGAACCAAGGAAATAGCAAATCTCTTTCTGAAGTGGTGAAACGATGAGTATGGCAGCTGGAAGGGGGAACGAATAGCCAGGCTGAGCATATTTGCTTCCGACCAATTTAGCGAAGTCGGGAAGTTCAGGGTGGTGGCAAGTTTCTGGTGAGCAATATGCGAAAGGGTGTGTGCGGAAGGGTTGCGATGCATAGGTGTCTCCGGCCGATAGGCAGCTCGACCAACAGTATATTTGGAACAAAGGCACGTCGCTGGAAGAATGTCGGCGAGAAGGGGCGGATGACGGACCGCTTGAGCCCTTTGTCTTGTTCTTCCGGAAGAAGTGTTGAAGAAGCGGCGTTGCTGAGAAATGGCTGTGCGCCCCGAAGCACTTGTTGGCCGACTCAGAGGAAGCATTTGCGTTGCAACTCAAGGGGGCGAGGTCCCCGGAGAGCCATGCTGAACAACAGCTCATTTTACAGCTGGTGGGGTGTTGGATGGTGGGGTTGTGATATTCATTCGATGAATCTATAGTGCAGACGGTTCGGCTCCGCAGTTGATGGAGTCTTGCACCTTTTTTAGTGCATGCTGCTAGGGAATACCTGTTCCGAGACCTCATCCGTAATGCAGCAGATGCTGAACGATAGTGGGTGCGCGTTGACGTGAACTGGATCTGTAAACCACGAAAAACCAGCACGGAGCTCCGTTTTACTACTCCGTAGATGACACAGATGAACATGAGCCTTATGCCCTAGACATGTATGTCTAAGCCGGGAGCTCATATTTACGGAAACCATGCCGGAATTGAGGCCTGTAAATGGGACGAAGCGCAGTGAGAATCCTGGTGACCAGCGATTCATTGCCTTGACGGAACCCCGAGGTCGACTCGCATTCTTTGGACACGCCCAACTGGATGCGCAACCCGACAGATAAACAATGAAATGTCTCCTAGATAGTTGTTTTTCTTTGCCATTTGCCCTCATGTAAGCCAACACCTGCTGCAGCAGCCGCAGCAGCCTCTCTCGTTTAGGCATCGCTAGTTTAACGCGCCACAGGGGTGTGGGAAAGGCGGTGGCCAGGCCCGGTGGAGGGAGGGTCGCAGTTGAAGGAGGAGGTGGACTGGATGAGTGGGAGGCATCGGGACCGGTCTTGGGGTGAAATTTGGGTCGAGCTGGCGGTGGGAATACGAGCAAAAGCGGTTGCCCCGGGCTGACGCATGTTTCTAGATACAAGGAAAGATGCAGATTGTATAGAAGACATTCCATGACTGTGCTGTGAAGAGACGAAGCCAGAGCAAGGCAATACATGCCTTGTGGTAGACGACGTGGACAAGAAGGCACGACGGGTATAGTTCTAGCTGGATACGAACATGGAGTGAGTGGCATGGTATAGCAGCAAGGCAAGGAAGGTACCTCCTACCTATTGAAGGTGGCGGTAACTGCCACCCCCTGGGAGGGGGGCAGGTGGAAGAAGGTAAAGAAAGGGTGTGTGGTGAGGCGTGTCTCCTGCGGTAGCCCCTCCTTCCTCCAGTGTCTGCCCCGTCCTGGGGACGAGATGAAATGAAAATTGGCCAGATGCGAATTGCAACAGACCAGGTTCCCACAGTGATATCACCGCTATAAAGACAATTCCCCCATCCACCTCATGACCGACTCTAACGATTTCCCCTTCGCCTCCCCTCTCTCTGCAAACAATTAACCAACCCACGCTCGCTCGTTGCTTGTTGATATCGTTGTCGTTGCTATTGCTGTAAGTACCACCCCTAACCGCCCCTCACCTCCCCTCCCCTCCCCTCCACGAACCCCCCGCTCCTTCGCCATATCGCCGATCACCGCACCTTTTGCTCCAACCAGCGGCCGAAAACAACAGCAGCAGCTTTGCTGTTTGGTTTCGAAGCACCTCAGATTGCGCCTCCCTTCGCCATTTCACTCGCAGTTCCAGCCCGTTTCCCCGCTCCCTCGCCCGCTCCGTACATTGCTTGACTGTATCCCCAATCATATGGAGAAGCTCACGAATTACGTCAGGCTACGCATATCTCTCTAAGCTTTCAGCAATCTATCCGCCGCGAATCCCACGGCGAGTTCCCTGTCAAGGTAGGTAGGCACTACCCCGCTGTCCTCGAGCTTGCCCGCCTGTTTTTTTCTCCCCTTTTCCACACTCTCCCCCAACACAACAAACGACAATCTTGTTCGGCCTGAGACCGTTTTTTTGCTTCACTGCGGTTGTTGACACGCTCTCAGCACACAGTTCTACTTCACATATCGCGAACCCCTTCAAAAATTTGCCCACAATGGCTCAAACGATCAAGAGCGCTTTGCCCACTCACCTGAAGTCCCCTTTGGGCGGTCAGGGCAAGAGCGATGAAGCCGAATTCAGCTCCCGTCACCACGGCAAGACGAGGTCTCACATGGTATGCTTCTGAAAACTCCACCCCCTCGATTTGCTATTTGCCCCGAATGAGGCCCTCCAAGGTCTGCGCCCAGCCTTTGCTCCTCACCTCGACAGGTCGCTGTGCGAGACGTCGTTTGTTCTGAGCCCCAAGCCTGCCTGCATCTGCGCTCCTCCATGTGTTATCAGTCGGCCGCGGTGTGCGCTAAAACTGAGCCACTGGTCGATCACGGCTTTCCGTGAGCTTCGAAGATGGAGTCGCACCGACCACTACCTCGGCTTTGGTATGATGTTCAGCTTGAGGTTTCTTTGGGGAACTTTGACTGGCTTCGTACGGAGGATGAGACCACTGGCAGTCTAGCAAGCGTTCTTTTTGAACCACAACGACCTCCACAACGTCAATCGGGGGGCAAGATGCTAACATCTCCTCAAGGCTTTCGAGAACACCTCCACCAGTGTCGCCGCCGCCCAGATGCGCAATGCCCTTACCCAGCTCGCCGAGACCGTCTCGGACCCCGAGCAGAAGAAGGTCAGTATCAGCCCGGCTCAGGTCATCAAGCACCACCGCTGACGATAACCGTGTGACAGCTCTTCGAGACTGAGATGGACAACTTCTTCGCCCTCTTCCGCCGCTACCTGAACGACAAGGCCAAGGGAAATGTTGTGTAGGTCTATACTGGAACAAGAACACACGGCAAGCTTGAGGCTAACGAGGATACAGCGACTGGGACCGCATCGCCCCGCCCGCCCAGGGCCAGGTCGTTGACTACGAGGACCTCGCCAACTCCGAGTCCGTCCAGTTCCTCAACAAGCTGGCTGTTCTGAAGCTCAACGGTGGTCTCGGTACCTCCATGGGTTGTGTCGGTCCCAAGTCTGTCATCGAGGTCCGTGACGGCATGTCCTTCCTCGACTTGTCAGTTCGCCAGATCGAGTACCTCAACCGCACCTACGACGTTAACGTCCCTTTCATCCTCATGAACTCGTTCAACACGGATGAGGACACCGCCTCCATCATCAAGAAGTACGAGGGCCACAACGTCGACATCCTTACCTTCAACCAGTCCAGATACCCCAGAATTTTGAAGGATTCTCTCCTGCCCGTCCCCAAGAAGTACGACTCGTCCATCAACGACTGGTACCCCCCTGGTCACGGTGACGTCTTCGAGTCGCTCTACAACTCTGGCATTCTCGACAAGCTCATTGAGCGCGGCATCGAGGTTGTCTTCCTTTCCAACGTCGACAACCTGGGCGCCGTCGTCGATCTCCGCATCCTCCAGCACATGGTTGAGACCGAGTCCGAGTACATCATGGAGTTGACCAACAAGACCAAGGCCGATGTCAAGGGTGGTACCATCATTGACTACGAGGGCTCCGTCCGTCTTCTCGAGATCGCCCAGGTGCCCAAGGAGCATGTCAACGAGTTCAAGTCCATCAAGAAGTTCAAGTACTTCAACACGAACAACATCTGGTTGAACCTCAAGGCCATTAAGCGCGTCGTCGAGAACGACGAGCTCGAGATGGAAATCATTCCCAACGGAAAGACCATTCCTGGCGACAAGAAGGGCGAGTCTGACATCTCCATCATCCAGCTTGAGACTGCCGTTGGTGCCGCCATCCGTCACTTCAAGAATGCCCACGGTGTCAACGTCCCTCGTCGCCGCTTCTTGCCCGTCAAGACCTGTTCCGACCTGATGCTCGTCAAGTCCGACCTCTACACCGTTAAGCATGGCCAGCTCCAAATGAGCTCTAGCCGCTTCGGTGACGCCCCTCTCATCAAGTTGGGCAGTGACTTCAAGAAGGTCTCGGACTTCCAGAAGCACATTCCTTCCATCCCCAAGATTATTGAGCTGGACCACCTCACCATCACCGGTGCTGTCAACCTTGGCCGCGGCGTGACGCTCAAGGGTACCGTCATCATTGTTGCGACGGAAGGCAGCACTATTGATGTGCCTCCTGGATCCATCCTCGAGAACGTTGTTGTGCAGGGTAGCTTGCGTCTGCTTGAGCACTAAGCGGCTCTGGCAGCTTTTTGTATTTTGAGCAAAATCTAAAGCAAGTGTCACGCGATGCTCTGTAGCATCATGAAATGGCAATCTGAAAGCGCCCTGGAATAATAGAAACCAAAAACCGTCCCCTCTTAAGCACACCCCAAAAGGGAGGCTTCTGCATACCGGCGGCAGTAGTAGAATGGAGTTGATAGTATTTTAATAAGGCAACACTGCGTGGTGTTTCATTGACCAGTAGACCAGCTGCTTTACCTAATCATGATGATGCGAATCTTGAGGTACCTATGCATCCTGCTAGGGCTGTTCTTGTGCTACCAGACCGGTCGGCGGGAATTTCGACCTGCAGTTCCGCGCGGAGAGGTCCAGAACATCCCGGCCGGCGCCGACTGGCGGTGAGACAAAGGGAGAAAAAGAAACTTGGAGAAGCAAAAACAAATGCACGCCCGCCTACTTGCATGAGGGTCCCCTGATCCCGGGGCCTTGCAGCGGGCGCGGGATGCTTGCTTTGTTTGTATGTATGTACCTGTGAGAGACTTGAGTCGAATATTTACGCCGCCATGTGCCGATCCAAGAACAGTGCTGTTGCCGACCAGGAGAATCTTTACTTAACCCTTAGAACACCTCGAACGAGTTCGCCAATTGAGAAGACTTGTCGTTCATACCTAATACAGAGTGCATGCAATACGAGCTTAATAGGCCAGGTCCACCCCCGTTCTGATAAAGAGGTCCAATTCGCTGTCTCATTTCTCTGACAACCGTTGAATTACCTTGCGATCGTGTATCCCGCAACGACACACTTGATACACTTTCTTGGAACGACGTCGTCTTTAGTCAATACTCTCTTTCTTTCTTTCTTTCTTTATTTCTTTCTTTCTTTCTCCCTCCCTCCCTCTCTCCCTCTCTCTGCCAGGCTGTCCTGGCTAGTCAGGAATCACCCAGCCACTCTGAGCACAATGGGAAGCATCGTGGAGACCTCGACGCTGCCGTACTGGCAGGTCAACGTCCCGCCCGAGAGCCGCACGGACGAATGCCCGGAGGGCCTCCGCAACCTCTCGGCCAAGGACGTGGGGATCTTGCGAACCCCGGATGCCGCCTACCGCCCGCAGACGTGGGACGAAGTCCGCAGGCTCGTGGCGACCAACAGGCTTGACCTGTTCCAGCGCGTACCATCGGAGCTGAGACGGTACCGGCTGTTCATCCATCATCTGATCAAAGAGTACGGGAGCGTCATGAACTTTGTTTTGAAGCACCGGCTGGGGTGGCAGGAGCCGCTCCAAGCTGTGGGGAAGCCATTCGACACGGAGGGGGATTGGAGGGTGCTGTACAACGACTGGCCGTACGGGATCGATGCTCGGATCGTGCATCTTGTTGTCTGGACCAAATTCGAGCTCGAAGAGAACCCGGCGACGGGGGATCTGACGGAGGGGGCGAGAGAAGACATCGACGCTTTTGTGGACAAGACGTTCCGCTCAAAAATGAAACCCGACACGGTGAGTCTACACTGGTTTCTGAACTGTCTTTTATTGAGAATTGCATTCCAATATCCCTTTCTGCAATGAACTCGGAACTTGGAGCTAAATGTGATTTCAAGGTCATCTGGTTCAAGAACTGGCGGAGTCTCAAGTCCGTCCACGCTGTCGAACATTTTCATGTCATGCTCTTCGACCCTGATCCTGAGTTCATTCGGGAGATTACCAACGGAGATGTTCCGCAGTGTGACAAGTTCAAGGTATGAACAGAGAGAAGGGGGGTATACGGGAGGGTAGTTTGGGATGTCGAGGGTTGCTGAGTGTTGTTCCATACGACGAAACATCAATGGCCACGCACTGGCAGAATGAACGGTTGCAAAATAATCCCTTACCCCCCCTCCCTGTTCTTGACGCGATAGAGTGGCATAGAAGATCAGTCTTGTAATTCATTCGTGTAACTTCAAAGGTTTCACTAAGGCTTTGCCCTCGGGAGTTCTCTGTATTCCACGCGCGAGGCGGCGGCCATGGTGATGGCCGTCGGCTTCTCCATGACAACCTTGATCACCCAGCCGGAAAGGCCAAATAACTCGCCACGCCCTGCGAGGCCTTGTCTGATGCTGCTAGTGATGGCGGGCCCGAGAGCTTCGAGCGTCTCAAATGACGACTCTGCCAGCGTCTTTTCACAATGTCAGCATTAGACCTCTGATGTTGTGGGGAAACAATGCGTGAGCCAAGAAGAGGGGACGGGGGGACGATGTAGGAGAACGAAGAGAGGGAGTAACTAATGAACTCACCCTGACAATGACGGACTCGACATCAACATATATGTCGTCTTCCCCTGCTACGTTGCTTCTGTACCCCTCAATCTCCACATCGGTCTTGACGACCTGTTTCGCCTTCCTCTCGTTGTCATTGACGCCGATGAGCGTCGGCACCCGCAGCCCATGAATACGGAGCGTCTCGCTCCAGACCACCGGCTTCGCCGCACTGAAGACCATGGCCCGCGAGATGCTCACACCATCGCCTAGAAGCGAGCCTTTGGGCAGCGTGAGGGTGACGTCCATATACCTCACCCTCTCCAGCTGCGCCTTCAGGGTCCCGCCCTGGTGCGTGCGCACGACGTCCTCGGGCGTCCGTTCGCGGTGATCCAGACGGTACCCCGACAGGTGCTCGTAAATGTGCAACAGCGCGAACCATAGACTGAAAGGGCTGCCGCGCTGTTCGACAAGCGAGTTGACCACGTCCAGACTAGCAAGGAGGGCCTTGGCGAGGTGGCCGTAGTGCACTGTGTCCTCGCTGACCGTGTCCGAGGCCGAGGCGCCGTCAAACGGCTGCGCCATCGAGAGCTCCGCCGAAATGATGACGGGCTGCGTCTTGTTCAGGCGGCCCCAGGCGTCGGTTCCGGCCTTGAGCGTGCCCTGCAGGTCGCGGACGCGGATCACGGCGAATGGCTCGCCGGCTTCGGCGCGGACCTGCCATGAAGATGTGAATCGGGGCATCGCCATCTTTGGAGGAAGCCCGGGCGGTAGATTTCAAGTACAAGAGACCTTCAAACAAAACTGTTTGATCAAAGTGGAAGGGCGCGGTTCGGTGCGTCAGCTGTCGCAGTCACCTTGAACAATGAGATATGCCAGAGCGGCACTCGCAGTCTTCGTCACTAAGTTTTAAGTTCCGCACTGGGTACGCTACAAGCGTCGATGGCAGGGACCCACAATCAAAATACGTGTGTGGTACAAGGAGACACGGGCAACCACTACGGCTTTGGATAACGGGAGACAACTGAAGAGTCGTGCTGTTTATCAATTTGAGCAATGTGTCTATTTTAACCGGGTTTCTAACCCTAGTGGGATGTCAAAGACATGGCTTATAGGCCTAGCCACTTGCGCAGGTCCTCCGTGTCACGGGAAGTCCATGCAATCTTGGCCTTAATCGAGTCGGTAGACTGTGAGAGCGCCCTGACGAAACCCTTCTTCTCCTTCTCGGCGAAGAACTTCTCAAGCTGATCCAGCTGCTCTTGCTTTGTAAGTCCGCTTGTGCAGTAACTAACAATGCTTCCGATCATGGAAGACTGAGCAGGGAACTTGGCATAGATCTCGTCCCATTTGGTCTGCAACCAGTCGAACAGGGCCTCGATGCCACCCTTGGATGAACGAAGACTGCCAATTGGGATATAAATATCCTGGTCGCGAACCTCGCCATTCAGCAGAAGGTCCAAAGTGCGCTGTCTAAGCTTAGGGTCGCGGGCTTGGCCCAGAGTACGCAGCGCGCTGTTGCGCTCGTCGGCTGTCTCGGCGGTCTTGTAGTACTTGAGTACGGCATCGTACTAAAGTCGTGGTTAGCAAAAAGTCTCGGGAGCCAGAACCTCGATATCGACGTACCTCCTTCTCACCGCCAAATTTGAGGACAATCGAAAAGACAGAGCTCCTAATATTGGGGTGGATCGCCGTCTTGTCCCCAGCGACAAATTTCTCAAACATCCCCTTCGCCGCATCGACGACCTTCTTGTCGCCAGACATACCAGCTGCACTAAATGTGAGAGCCTTGTATTGTTGCTCAACATGACCATCCTGGCTGGAGAACTCCCAGCCAAGCTTGTGGGCGATGCCACTAACGATGTTCCGTTGAAACTCGGTCAACTTCTCGACGATGGCATCATCCTCAATCCAAGCCATCTTGATCGAGCCCAGACGGGTCAAAATCTGGTCCCACACAAGATACTCGGCTTCGCCCGCATTGCTAAGAGCCTTGAACAGGCTCAGAGAGGACGAGGTCTTCTGGTAGCCCGAAATTGCAAGAGCTGATGTGTCAGCCACGATACCAACTCTGTCCTGGACGGAGAGCATCCCAGCAGCGTTTCCGAGCTTCTCAAGTCGGTCAATGGCGTACTTGGTCCGGTAAAACCCGGTAGAGTCGGCATTGATCTTGAAGAACTCGGCATCGTCAATCTCGAATTTGGCATCACGCGTCGTGAGCATCAGATCCTTATTGATACCGCTCTTCGTACGAACGTTAAGGGAGATGGGGTAAAGAACCTTGTCTTCCTCGGGCTTGACGTCTCCCGTCGTCAAGAAGCGGTGCTGCTCCACGCTGATCGACTTGCCGGACTCTGTGACGGAGACGACAGGATATCCAACGTTCTGAGTCCAGATGTTCATGATAGACCCGACATCCTTGCCGCTGGCCTCGCTTAACGCTTGCCACAGGTCATTTGTAGTGGCGTTGCCCCAAGCATGGCGCTTGAGGTATTTCCGGACGCCCTCCATGAAAACTTCCTCTCCGAGGTACGCGGAGATCATGTGCACGACACATGAGCCCTTGGCATAGCTGATGCTATCGAATATTTCGTTGATCTCTTCAGCCTTGTGCACGGGAACCTCAATAGGGTGACTGCTTCTCAGACCGTCGAGGCCCAAAGCCGCTTGGAGGTCCTCACGAACGAAAGATTCCCTGAGCTTCCATTCAGGAAAGAAAGCGTTCATAGAGTACCGAGAAGCAAACTCGGCGAAACCTTCATTGAGCCAGAGGGCGTGCCACCAGTCCGGAGAGACAATGTTTCCAAACCACTGATGAGCGATCTCATGGGTAATAACCGTCGAGACTCGCTCCTTGGCCGCGGCACCACTGGTTTTGTCGTCAAACAAGACCTCGACAGTACGATAGGTAACTAGACCCCAGTTCTCCATAGCGCCAGCGGCAAAATCGGGAATAGCTACTTGGTCGAGCTTGGGCAAAGGGTAGGGGAGACCAAAGGCCTTCTCGTAGAACTCCAAAGCCTTGACAGCGATGTCCAAGGCGTACCGACCTCTCTCGATATCCTCAGAAGGCGGGGCATAGACTCGAATGGGCACTCTGAAGTCGTTCGTCTCGATATAGTTGAGTTCTCCAACGATGAACGCCACAAGGTACGTCGACATGACGGGTGACTTATTGAACCGGACGGCCTTCTTTCCAGAAGGCAGCTCCTTCTCTTCAGCCACATCCATGTTGGAAAGGCAGGTCAAGGCCTTATCAGCGATGAGAGTAACAGTGAACTCCGCCTTGAGAGCCGGCTCGTCGAAGCAGGGGAACGCTCTGCGGGCATCGGTGGGTTCCATCTGACTGGTGGCCATGATGCCCTTGGTGCCGTCCGGCTTGTTGTAGTATGAGCGGTAGAAACCTGCCATCTTGTCGTTCAATTCGCCCACAAACTTAATTTCAAGAGTGCCCTTTTCGCCCTTGGTCAATTTATCCTTGAAGTCGAAACTGTGGACCTGCTTCGGTTCATCGTAGGTGATGACGGGGTCGTTAAGGCTCCTTTGCTGGCCGGCAGCCGACAGAGACAACGAGGCATGCTTGATCTCGATCTCATGGGTGTTCAGGGAAACCGTGCTGGAGTCCTCAGCAACTTCGAAGTCAATCTTGACCAAACCGTCGAACTTGAGCGTCTCGAAGTTGGGCTCGAGGGTGAGATCATAGTGGCGCGGGACAACGTTGGTAGGAAGGAGTTCGCGCGGGTAGTTTAGCGTGCCACCGCCAGCGGCTTCTCCGTGTTTGCACATGTTTCTTTTGAAGGAGCAGTGTCGTGTAGCAGCGATGCGCTGGGGGTTCTGTATTCGGATGCTTCGTCGAGGAGGGGTAGCTCGGGGCGCGGAGGTCTGGGTTGCGAAGACGTTGTATTTTCGTAATTGGTAAGGACTGGGATGTTTGGTCAGTCAATGGATCTCCGTCTCCAAGAAAAACTGGGAAGCAGCTGTTGTGCCGGGGCGACGGATAACACGTACATGCGCGCAACAGGTCTCCTTGCTGGGTTGATGATGCGTGAGGTCAGGTCGACCGTACGTTTTGTAGCGAAACGTAAAGCCATTGAAGGAGGGGGCGGGGGAGGGGCCAAAACCACAAAGGAACGAAAGCGGTCAGTCTGCGTCTAGGCGCCCAGCTGTTGTTGCTACGTGCTATGCACGTCTAAGGAAGGTAACGGAGGCGCGGGGTCCAGTGGTAGGTATTAGGTATCCGTAATGGCAAGGCAAGGTACTCTGTCTGTACTGAGGGGGCTTCCGGTTCAAAGCAATGCTCCAGTCTCAGTATTGCAAGGCCGCCGCCGCAGGCCGTGCAGGCCACCGAGACGGAGAAAAACTCTCTCCACATCTTCTGCCTCAGGTCACCGTCTTTCGCTATCCTGTTACCGTCCACGCTGTGCCACCGGGGCCATGCTAAGCCATTTTTACCCGAACCGGCCCACTACCGTCCCGTGCGTTTCTCAAGCCGCCTACCATACCTACCTAGTTGCCAGACGGCCGGCCCAAGACCGTATGAACGGATTATCTACGGAAGCCGAGACAGTTCACCTTAGATCCGTTGTGGTCACTATCGTTATACCGAAGCTCCCGAGAGTGTAGTATAAGGGCTCAAAGCAAATGCGAATGTTTCCACCTCTACTGCACTACATAGAAGGTACCTAAGCTTCTCGCACTTATCTGCACGCACAGCTAATAGGATGAGCTTCCGGAGCTGTGGGCTTTCTGCTCAATCAATGATATCCTTGACCGAAGCACCAGACATATGGCGATCAGTGCTTGTTGAGCTTGACATCGAAGGCGTCCACCATATTAGGTGCTTTACATTTCAATTCTTCGGTGTAAAAGAAGCACAAGAAGCACAGCATCTGCTTTTCTTACTTCGCAGGGCATTTTGAGGAAAAGCACCCAGGTCGTTACTAGCTGACATCACTCCGAGCCTATAGAGAAGTAGGTCGGATCGTCAAACCATGCTTCTTGCAATGAAATCGCCCAAATCCAATTCCCCCTCCTCCAAAACAGCGGAAGCTAAAACTGACGACTGCGGGCATAATTGGAAAGCTTGCAGGCCAGAAGATGAATCAGATGACTCGAAGTCTATCTGGCTGATCAAGGAACTTGGTAGGTGAGTTCCCGAAAACTCGGGCAAAAGCGGACAGAGATGCGGAAGTGGAAATCTTCAGCTAGAACCGGCCGGCCGACTGGCTCTCAAGCTCCACGTCAAGAGCCGGTGCCTGGGACAAAGAGACACGTCATTTGCACTGAGCCCCGGGGCAAGAGCTACATGGCACTCTGCTACATACAGAATGACTTGCCAGCCTTAATTCTACCCCGGCTTTGCTGGACGGGGTGACGGGGTCGGGATCCATGATCGGGAAGAACCGCATTAGCACCTGGCTATTCCGAGTAACATCCTCGGGATAATCCATGACGGGCTGCTTCTCCCATACCTCTAGTGGGGTAAAAATGTCATTCTCTGATCTCAATTGCCAATGAGCAGTTCGTCGTTTGACCGGGGTGCAGGGGAAAAACCGTTCTTCAATATCGGGACGTCGGGACTTGTAGATTGTCGAGGACGCACTTTGACGCATTTAGCCCAGCCAGAGTCCACTCGAACCCGTCAACGGACAGTGGTTGGAGAGTCGTTGCGTGAAAGTAGGCCGGTGTGGCTGGCCAATCACATTAGGATATGACCTAAAAAGAAAGCAAACAGTCAAGACATGGCAACGGCGTTTGTTTTGCCCAGGGCCGAGGGTTTCGACCTGAATCATACGGGGGAGAGTCAAAAGTCTCGGACTGGGAGTGCGAAAATAGATGAGCGGCCCAATGAAGAGAGGCAACGACAGCAATGTGTGTCTGAATTTGACCCAGTGTCGCAAGGGCAGTATTTTCATTGCTCGGTTTGTTGAGAAGCGGTGGCCCTCACCAAGACCGCGGGACATAGCTCGTCCAGCTTTTGTCGTGGATGAGGCGGTGCTAAGACAAGTACTTTGAAACGAAGCTGTTTTGTGATATTCTTGGCTTGTTTGGAGCTTGGCATCCATGTAGCGCTCTAACAGGGCAGATGCCCCGCCTCGCCTCGAGAAAGAGCGATTGGATGGCGCCTCTGGATGTCTACCCCACCAAAGATTGGAAGGTGCGAGCAACAACAGGCGTACCGGGGCACCTAACTTAAGTAACAAGTGGCTATGATACCACCTCAGCTAGGTACCTCACGGTCCTCACCTCGGGTGGGGTTGGGCAAGGGAAAAGACCCCTCCAAAACACATACTCCCACCGTCTGGCCTTGTCTTTTTCCCCTCCTCGTCTGTCACCGTCACTTCTCCTCCATCATTCTAACTTCATTTTCCAACACGCAAACAATTGCTGAGGATATCTTCTGATTCCATCATTCAAACCCCACAAGTAAGTCGTCTTCATCATACGGTTCTCCACTGCAACTGGCCATGGGTTGCCAAAGCAGCTGGGAGCTCTGGAAGCTTGCGCGGGAATCACCCCACCATGCCATCCCACCTTGAGGCAATTCTTTCTGTCCGGTCGAGGAGCGAGTCCTCGCAAGCTTACCTAGCAATCTCCCCCAATCGGTCCTATCACATTGTTGACTCACCCACTTATCCCTCTTCTTGCCTTCTGCCAATATAAAGCCTTCTCCCCCCCCCAACGACCTCCACTGACATCTTCTCCCTTCTTCCGTTAGGAACAACTCCATCATACAACGAGACATCATGGCCATCACCAAGATCCACGCTCGCTACGTCTACGACTCTCGTGGCAACCCCACCGTCGAGGTTGACGTTGTCACCGAGACTGGCCTTCACCGCGCCATTGTCCCCTCCGGTGCCTCCACTGGTACGTCGTCCTAACCCCGTCAAGAGATGGCAAGTGACACAAGGCTGATGATGTCTATTCCATAGGCCAGCACGAGGCTTGCGAGCTCCGCGATGGCGACAAGTCCAAGTGGGGTGGCAAGGGTGTCACCAAGGCTGTCGAGAACGTCAACTCCGTTATTGCTCCTGCCCTGATCAAGGAGAACCTTGACGTCAAGGACCAGACCAAAGTCGACAAGTTCCTCATCGATCTCGACGGTACCCCTAACAAGACCAAGCTGGGAGCCAACGCCATTCTGGGTGTCAGTTTGGCCGTCGCCAAGGCCGGTGCTGCTGAGAAGGTTAGCCCCCCGTGAGATGCATTTTTCGAGTTCCTCTCAAGCTGACCGCCCCTAGGGTGTTCCCCTCTACGCTCACGTCTCCGACTTGGCCGGCACCAAGAAGCCCTACGTCCTGCCCGTACCCTTCATGAACGTCCTCAACGGAGGGTGAGCATGTCCCACACCAGTTCCGATAAGACGTACTGACATAGGCTCTACAGTTCCCACGCCGGTGGCCGTCTTGCTTTCCAGGAGTTCATGATCGTTCCTTCGTAAGTTGTTTTCGTTTTGAGCTGCACTGCAGGCTGGTCTCTCGTCACGTCAACTAACACTTGTCCAGTGCTGCTCCCTCCTTCTCCGAGGCCCTCCGCCAGGGTGCTGAGGTCTACCAGGCCCTGAAGGGCCTGGCCAAGAAGCGGTATGGCCAGTCCGCCGGCAACGTCGGTGACGAGGGTGGTGTTGCCCCCGATATCCAGACTGCCGAGGAGGCCCTTGAGCTCATCACCGATGCCATTGAGCAGGCTGGCTACACCGGCAAGATGAACATTGCCATGGACGTTGCCTCCAGCGAGTTCTACAAGGAGGACGCCAAGAAGTACGACCTCGACTTCAAGAACCCCGACAGCGACCCCACCAAGTGGATTACCTACGAGGAGCTTGCTAAGCAGTACTCGGACCTCTGCAAGAAGTACCCCATTGTCTCCATTGAGGACCCCTTCGCCGAAGACGACTGGGAGGCCTGGAGTTACTTCTACAAGACCCAAGACATCCAGATCGTTGGTGATGACTTGACCGTCACCAACCCCCTGCGCATCAAGAAGGCCATTGAGCTGAAGGCTGCCAACGCCCTGCTCCTCAAGGTCAACCAGATCGGTACCCTTACCGAGTCCATCCAGGCCGCCAAGGACTCATACGCCGACGGCTGGGGCGTCATGGTCTCTCACCGCTCCGGTGAGACTGAGGACGTTACCATCTCGGACATTGTCGTCGGTATCCGGGCTGGCCAGATCAAGACTGGTGCCCCGGCTCGTTCCGAGCGTCTTGCCAAGCTCAACCAGATCCTCCGCATCGAGGAGGAGCTTGGCGAGAACGCCATCTACGCCGGTGACAACTTCCGCAAGTCTGTCAACCTGTAGAGTGTATTAGCCATTATGACGAGACGGTGCAAAAAAGCCTGAGCCCAACAGTATCTTTAGGAACGCTTAACGTGGACTGAGGATGCAAAGACTGATGAGACACGTAAGGCGTAAAGAAAAGACGCAACGGATGGATGAATGGAGGCATCGATGATGAAACTCGTAGCTTACCATACCTGACCTAAAATGAAAGAAGAACCAGAATTTTCCACGGCCAAGCTTTGAAGCGGCGAGTAAGTGATGCTGAACGGTGGTGGGTTGACGAGCCAGCCTGCCTGTTGGGCCGGTTCATGCTCCCGCTCCGGCGTTTCTCTGCTCCGAGGGCGCGCGGTAACACGTGAAGGTGACCGCCTGCGTAGCCCCACTCTCGTTCACCGCAAGATTATAGCAAGACATACGTACCTAGTAGAGGTACCTACCAGGAGGACTGTTCGGATGGACGACACTGCGCGTGGCTGTGCCTCAGCGGCGGCTCGCGCATGCTAAAAGTGGAACCGATAGGAGGCACATTGGATGAAGCCAGCTAAGGTAGGTAGGCAGGTAGTGATGGCGGCCACCAACTCAGCTCTGTCAGATAAAAATGCTGGGTTCGCTGACTGCAAGGTCTGCCATGCTCTTTTCTCCTTGGCTGAAGAAAAGTGCTGCATAGAGCAGCCTAGATCGATAGCTTTCTCTTGTGGTAGGACACATGGTGGGATGACCCCACCACCGAGAGGGAGACCCTGGACACAAGGTACGAAGTAGGGTTCTGCACCGCCGCTGTAGTGTACGCCGCATTCTGGGTAACCTAAGCTTTGCACAGCTCAGGCAGACAAGACAGTCCGAGCACAACGGGGATTTGCGTGGCATCCATGTCGTCATTCATGAAAGTCCAGACCGGACAAAACGAGAGTCCATCGATTTCGATGATTGAGCCAGTTCTGTCGCCAGAATCCAGAACCAATGCTCCCGGTTCCCTTTCCCTTTCACTACCGTTGCTCCAATTATCCGTCGTGCCGTTACCAAACAGACAGCCTCGACGTCCAGCGTGTCGTCGCGCGTCGCTGCTACTGCTGCTACTGCTGCTGCTGCCGGCATCCTCGATTCACCCCGTGACTGCTAATTCGACCAAGCAGCACATGCATTCCACATGATTTCACGGATAACCTTGGCCATATTACCTTACCCTGGACCACCTAGTTGGGCTTCAAGCTTGCTTGCATTACCTATACCACAGACGGCCTTCTTATTTAGCGTCCCTTCACGACGTGGAGCCCAAACGCCCCTGTCCCGCTTGATCCACGTCCATCCTGTCCTATCTACGAATATCTGTATCAACTTTACTCTCTTCCACACACTCTCTTACCCACTCGGTTCTCTGTTTCTCTGTCGCTCTGTTTTCTGCTTCCCAGGCAGCGACACGCACCGGGTCTCGCCGTGGCCCTACTGCAGATCCCTCCAAGAAACCGGACATCTGACATTGCTAATTCATGCGCATTTGTTAACATCCCTCCTTGGTTATCTAGCAACCAAACATTCACTCCGGATTGTGGCCAGCGTGGGGGCACCCCTTTCCTAGTTCATTCCTGACGACTTTGGGGTCTCGCCTGGTCTTGTCACAAACACCTTCAACCTCTCTTGTCAAACTCCCTACGGTCCAAATATTACGTACAAAATCACCTTTATCCGCACATCAACTGCCTTAGCTGGCCGCAAGCCTTAGCTTTGGTCACATACCGCATCACGCCCCCCCTGCATAACTATCCTATCTTAGCTCCACAACTGGCATAGCAACAAGGCTGTACTATGTCGGAACGCAGCCGGCGGACGCGCCTCCAGCTCCCGGAAGAACGACCGCTCCTGCAACGGGACCGCCCCAGCCACAGCTCTGAGATTCAAGTCCCGCTCTACGGCTGCATGCCCAACCCTCACAGCCATTTGCCAGTCTACACAAACATCCACCGCATCCGACGAGATATCACCTCCATTGTCGAAGATCACCTGAGTTTGGAGCAGCTGCGTGATGTAAGAATCAACATCGCTGTGGTCCGCCCGCTTGTCGACAAGTTGTATGGGCTTGACGATATATCTATCGGTATGTGCAGACTTCCCTCTTTGAATCAACGACATCATGTGCTTCGCAGAAGTCAAGATCAACACCGCAGGTGCAAGCGGCGGTAGGGACGCTGTGGTGGAAGTGCTCAAGCTGACACTCGCTTGCTAGTTTATTGCTTGCTTGTCAATCGCGCTCAATTTCTGTATGAACAATCTCACCTGAACAACCGGCAAAATGTCAACTACAGTCGCGCAGTGCTTTGTGAGCTGGTGGCAACACGTATCCTAAGACGCTTCAGCGAAGACAATGAAGGGCCCGACGGCTTGGTGCTCCTCGCACACATTCTGGTTGCTGGCTTTGAGCCCTTTCAGATGGCTCCGGCCGGGATTCGTGAGGCGGCATCAACAGAGACATATAGGAGCTATAATCGCATGCTTCCCTCGCTCGAGATTGCCATCTTGACTGAGAGCAAATACTTCCTCAGTACCACCCCCTGCCAGAAAGTGTGGGTATCTCTCTTCCAGACAAAAGCTTTGAGGAAATGCTGAACAGTCTCCAGTGTCGACGCTATTTACAAAGGCCGTATTGTTTACACCCCTTCCAGCTTCATGGATATCATTCCGGATCACTACAAGCTTAAGCCCATATCGCTGTATAACCCCCGCGAGGGCCCACTGCTTGACCAGTACCGGCTTCTTGTACCCCGTACGCGGAACGTTCTAGAGGTTTTCCAGTTCTTGATCCTACTCGCTCTTTATCTCTTCGTTATGGCCGAACGCAAACCAGAAACATTCACTGTTCTGGAAGGCTGCTTCGCCATTTATGCCTTTGGTTGGTCTCTTGATCAGTTTGCGACAATTTTGGAGCATGGGTGGTATGAGCACCAATACCCCCTTCAAAAATGCCAGTGGTGCTGACTTTTACAGGCACGTGTACACGCAAAACCTGTGGTCCTTCCTTGATGTAGGCTTCATCGGCATATATATCGTGTATGCGGTTCTCCGCATACATGGTGCGCGTGTTGGTGAGCTTGTCCCTAAGCAACAGGCACTCGACGTACTCGCAATGGGTGCATCGGTATTGGTCCCGCGGCTAGCCTTTAACTTGTTATCGGACAACCTCGTGTTCCTCTCACTACGCTCCATGATGTCGGACTTTGTTCTCCTGACGTTCTTGTCGGCGTGGTGCTTTGGCGGGTTTCTCCTGTCTCTCCTTTGGCTTGGCGAAGGCACCCACCCTCCAGTGTAAGGCCGTCCTGGAAGAAACCTGCAACCCAAGATTACTGACAGAAGTCATAGTACTATCAGTAAGTGGATGCTGTGGATATGGTTCGGTCTTGACGGAACAGGAATCAATGAATCGGTAAGCTACGCATCAGTGAACTGTCAAGTGTGGCCCTAACTCCAATGAACTCTTGCAGGTTATGTTCCACCCAATCTTAGGCCCTGTACTGATGGTGGCTTTCGCCTTCTTGGGCAACACTTTGTTCCTCACCATCCTTGTATCGATGTTGTCCAATACCTTCAGCACCATTGTTAAGAACGCCACTGCTGAAATCCAATTCCGCAAGGCCGTCTTGACACTGGAGGGGGTCAAGGGCGATGCAATATTCGCGTACCAACCTCCCTTCAACATCCTGGCAGTGTTCGTTCTCATCCCTCTTAAATTCATCTTTACTCCGCGATGGTTCCATAAGATACATGTAGCGAGCGTCAGGCTGGTCAACCTTCCGCTTCTACTCATCATCGCCGTGGCCGAACGCAGACTTCTTTGGCCGCCGCCGCAGCCAGAAAAGCCAAAGTCGGATGGTCTGACCTTGTACCCGAGGGTCAAGCAGTGGTTCTGGGAAAAGTGGCGTATAACAGCCCATCGCGACATCAGAGCCGTGTTTGACCTGCCGCCACCCGAGTCCGTAGAGGAGGAGATTGCAGTGGACGACGAGCTCACCCACCACCTGATCCGGCGGCAATTCACAAGGTCCGTTACGGACGCCACGATGCGGAAAAAGTCACCTCATAGGAGAGATTCTATGTTCCCAGGTGTCTCGTCCAAGTTGCGCAGGTCTTTTACAGGTAGCGAGGATATGCATGACGTTAGCAGCAGGCTTGAAGCGCTCGAACTGACGACCCAGAGGATTGAGAATCTCTTGGCACGATTGGTGGAATCGGGGGACTATTCTGACAACAACTTTGGCACCGGGGGGAGCGGCACTCTTCGTGATGGCGATATGTCTTTGACCCAGTCACCGAAATAGCGTGACAACTCGTCTTTGCGAGGGTGTGTTGATTTAAGTTTTGGGCTGAGATCTGGCGCCCTGCACTGTCGATACGCTTAGAAAACATTCATGGAATACCGATACGGGACGGTACCTGATGAGCGGCGCTGGCAGCAGCGTGGGTTTATGCATGCGTTTTGTGACACTCGGCCAGGCCAAAACCAAATCGAATTAGAATCTTTCACTTCTCATTCAATAGAGTTAACACCGACTCAATATCATTCACTAACCACCTCCTCGCCTTTCCCTGTACAACCAAATCTAGCCGGCAACCGAAGAGCTTATTTTCTCCAAAAAAAAAAAACATTTGACTCGTACGCCGAATTCAGGCAAGGAAGAAAAATGTGCGAAGTCTTCATCTACCAACACGTCAAGTGTAAATGCATCTGGGGCCAGGTCGCTTTCCCCTGTGGTCCGGGTATGGGCTACACGACATGTGGACAATTTGGCAACGGCATTGCAAAGCAGCCTCTTCGGCTCCAAAAGGCGGAACACCGTCCGTGTCCGACGCACGATTTGTACGGGCTCTACGACCGCAACCAGATGCGGGTAATCAAGAAGATCACACACGGCGTCAAGTTTGGGACAGGGCCAAGCAAACAGGACGCCGGGGTTGAAGTGTCTTGCTGCGCTGTCATGTGAGGATGAAGCCATATTGTAAGTGAGCGAAGGTGGGTGCCCCCACATGGGAAGCATGCGGATGAATGAGAGAACTAACGGTTAATTAGCCAGGGCCAAGGCGCGATGAGGATTCGCTATTGAGATATTAACAAATCAGGGTGTCTGGCGACAACCGGGTTGGAGAGGGCTCCAACGATGGAGTCGATGGAGTCGATGATGGATCTATGGCTTGGAGCCTCGGGGTCGGGGTATGCCCAACCGAGGTCTACAGTCTGTTGCGTTGGCAGCGTCCAAAACCTATTTTTCAGTCCGTGCACCCGCGCCACATAAATACAACCCCATGCAAATTCGCGTTTTTTGGCTGACAGGATCCAAAATCAACATTGCCTAACATTAGATAGTCGTAACAACTTAAAGTCGCGCATACTAGCGACAACAACAATAATAAGGGGATTCAGACCTATATAAAGCCACTTGTTAGCCGCATATCTAATTATCTCTTTAACACTTGCCTTACAGATAGGTTTATCTCCTATTATAACAGTCTATAAGAGCACGCCTTTTAAACAGGAGGCTAAGTTAATAAAGTTATAGGAGTAATATACATATAAAGAGAGTAAAGTCTATAATAACCCTATCGCTATTACCTACTACTACTATCCCTTACTAAATAAATACTATATTAAATAAATATAATAGCGCTAAGGTTAAATAAGGATAAGTAAAGGAAAATAGTATAAATCCTTAAGTTATTTAAGAAAATAGATAAAAAGATCACTAAGTAGCTAGGCTATACTGCTTATATAGTCTAGTAATAACGTTATTATTATAAAATAACTAGCTAAGTAGTAATTTATCTTACTAGTTAGTAAAGCTAAATAAAGTTAGAAGTATAGTAACTATATAAGTTATTAGAGCTTTTTACCTACTATAATAACCTTAGCCTTAAAGAAATATAGGATTTCCTCTATAAGTAATTTAATATAGAGGTTTATAAGTTAATAATTAGTTAGTAGCTTTATATAGCTAGGTAGACGTTAAAGTCTATTTATATTATTACTACCTAGAGGGATAAAGTACTATAGTATAACTAGATATACACTATTTATAAATACTACCTAAAGTAATTAGTATTTATTAATAAGTTAGGTGTTAATAAATATATAGGTATATAGAGAATAGGTTAGGTGCTAAAAAAACTATTACTATATTAAAAAGATAAGCTTAAACGCAAGCAGTAATACTAAATCTTTTCTACCCTTACTATAAATAGTATCTTTAATATATTAATATACCTAGGTATAATAAATAGTAATAGGTTTATAGTGTAGATTTAAGATAAGGTTTTACCTAAGTGTAGTGCCTTTCTTACTATAAAGTTAGTTATTATTATAAATAATACTAGCTTCTACTACTAATAAGATATTTAAAAAGTATATAATTTAGCTAGCGTATAACTATTATATTTACTACTATACTTACCTAACTTTAACCCTATTAAGGAGGTATTTAGTAACCTTAAGAAGCTCCTTTATAAGCAGTACTTAGAATAGAACAGAGATAAAGAGGATTTATATAACTTTAATAAGCTACTTTATAATTATATAGTAGAGGTTAGTTATAATATAAAACAGATAAAAGGCTATTTTTATTACTTATTTATTAACTTTAATAGTATATAAGGGTTATTTAATAATATATTAATTAATAAAGATAGTAGTAATATTAAAGGTGTCTTTATAACTAGTAGAGAAAGTGCTATTATTAAAGTAGTAATAAAAGAAAAAAATAAATATTAATAGATAGTAAAGAAATCTAACTATAGTAACTACCTATTTACTTTTACTACCTTACTCTTTATTAGCCTTATTATATTACTCTTTATCTCTATTACTTTTATATAAATCTGTTAATAACCTATTATTAGCTATATATATTAGGTTATTAGCTTTACTACTATATAACTTATTAAGGCTAAAGTTATCTAGCTTATTACGTATTATAAAGTTAGGAAAGCGTTAACTTATATAAATAATTAGTAAGGATAAATTACCTAGTCGTATAGGGGAGAAGATAAAGAGACTATCTACTACCTAGAGGTTAGTATAGTTATAACCACTAGATTTAATTTAACTAACTAAATCTGCCCTTCTTAAGGTCACCTATCTTATTAGTTATAGTATTTATAACAGGCCGCTTATTAACCTTATTAACTTTATTAACTTTATTAACTTTATTAACTTTATTAGTAATATATAGTAATTTATACTATTAGTTAGAGCTAGTAAAGTTATATCTACTACGCTTATAGTACTACTATATAAGTAAAAAAGTCTTTATTAACCTTTATATAGTGCTAATAAGGGATTTAGGTATACCCTTTTCTTTATACTACTCTTTTAGTATACACTAGATAACTACTAGGCTTAATAAAGAGCTCTATAGTTATTAAAGGGCCGCGTTAGTACCGCCTTTACAGCCTTATTATTACCCTTTAACTTTAAAAAACCAGCCTATAAAATCTTATACCTCTAGTAACTACGCTATAAGTAACTACTCTCTAGGTTATAGGGGTAATAATAATAGCACTTTAGTCTCTCTTACTAAATACACTAGTAATAGGTTAATTAATAAAGTAATAGGTATATAATAATACTATTAGATTAGAGATAGCTACTATTATAGAGGTAATTAATACTACTGCTATATAAAAAGGCTAACTTCTCTACTACTAAAGGATAAATTAACTACTACGTTACTAGTAAAGTTATTTATAGTTAGTAGAGAAGGCCTACTAGTAGGATTTTTACCTCCTTTAAATCCTACTATAGAGGGTAAATTACTTATAACTTTACTCTATATAGGCGTATTATCTTTTTTTACTAGCCACTAGGTAACTATAACTATAAGGCCTAGCAGTAGATCTTTTAAAGTTATATTTACCTTATAATAAAGTATTATATCTTACTAGGCTTTAAGATTATAAGTAAGTAACTTATAGTAGACTTTAGTAATAACTAAACACTAGTTAGTACTATTACCTACCCTTATATTATTATAGTAACTTATATAATCTATATACTTATAATACTTTATTAAATTATACTATAAATCCCTCTTTATATTTTTCTCTTAGTTAATTTTATCCCTTATTAAATTTATTACTATTTTTCTTAAATTAATATATAACAGTTAGCTACTATAATCTAGTTACTTACTATAGTTAATTAGCTTACTATAGTTAATTAGCTTACTATAGTTAATTAGCTTACTATAGTTAATTAGCTTACTATAGTTAGGTTACTTACTGCAGTTAGGTTACTTACTTTTTAACTTTATAGCAGATTATAGTATACTAAATACTAATATAACTAAACTAGTAGAGTATATAAGATCTATACTAAAGAAGATCTCTTAAGTCTTATAGCTAAGGTCACTTAGTTATTAGCTAAATTTAGACTATAGTAAAGTTAGCTATTTCCTATCTACTTTACTAAAGTTATTACTATAGTAAATATTATTAACCCCCTATATAGTATAACGCTTTTTACTAAACTTTACTATTATTTATAACTTTAAAAGCTAGTATTACTTAGTAAGTTACCTTTAAAAGTAATCCTTTATATCCTTTAAGATTTACTTCTTTTACCTTAACCTAATTATTATACTTACTGTTAACTAACTTATTAATTACTATACTATCTAAAAAGGCTAGACTTATAGTATAAATTTAACGCTATTAAATTAGAGGTTAAGGGTAAAGTATATTATTATATTAGTTAGTAGTAAAGTAGCTACTATAATAGCTACTTACTATTACTATAGTAATAGTAATAAAGTTTATAATAAGGTATTAAATAAATTTAGTTTAAATAGTACCTATTATATAGGCTTTTTATTATTATAAGTAGGCTTATTACTATTATTATTAATACTATTACTAACTTCTTTTTTTTTATTATTAATAGTTACTTAGGTTACTAGTAACTTTTATAGCGTTTTAATAGTTATTATTAACTTCTTTACTACTACTATAACTACTACTAACTTCTTTACTACTACTAACTTTTTTACTACTACTACAGCTGCTACTAATTTTTTTAGCGTCTTAATAATTATTATTAATTTTATTAACTTTACTACTAGTGCTAGTGCTATTACTATAGGGCGCTTAATTACTACACGTAATAATCCTTTACAAGCAGCCTTACAGGCTTAAGTACTGTTAGCTAGCAGCGCTAGTAATACCTCTTTACTACTAGGGGTAATAACCCCCTTCTTTAGCACTATTATTTAATAACAGTAGCAATAATAACAGTAACAAGCTTATCAATTAAGGCTATTTACACTATAGTATCTACGCAAAAATCTACAAATCTATAGGTAAGTAGCCACCTAGCAGGGTAACCCCCCTACGTGACCCTAACTAGGGTGGTTATAATAGTGTTTCTAACGCACAGACTAAAAAATAGGTTTTAGACGCTGCCAACGCAACAGACTGTACCTTGTGATGGAGCGCCAGTCCTGGGGTCTCTCAACTTCTCGGAACTCGAGTCGTACGCAATCCAAGGTTGTGCGGCAGAGCAGAGAGTGGAATTACAAGGCCGAAAAAGTGATACACGAATCCCAGAATCCAATCATCTATGTGATGAGGACAGGAGGAAAGCGAGGGGAAGGGAGAAAAGACTAAGCTACCTTCTTAGGTGCTCTCCGCAAGAATACTCGACCGAAGCCGAAGCTGTGTGAATGTCAATTCCGTCTTGTCTTTTCTTCGCGTGCTGCTCCGCACTTGCCACCAGCTTTTTTGCCCACTCACCCCACGCTTTTCTATTTTCCCCGTGCGGGGAAGTCTTGTCATTTGCCTTGGTTTTTTTCCTCTTCCCTTTTCCCGCCAATTTGTTTACATTGCCCGTTCTTGCCATTCACGCCCAAGCTGCCTGCACCTGAAGCTTACTCACTGGGTGATTAGGCATGCATAGACAGACAGTCAGACAGTCAGCCAGCTTCGCCTCTGTCTTGCCTTCTGCAATTGATTATAGCCGGGGTTCAAGCAAGCAATTCCCATTGCCCCTGGTTCGGCAGATTATCTCCTCTTGCAGGAATTCGAGCTGCTCTCTCTTCCCGTTCCTGTTTCCCTTCGCAAGTGCCAATCTCTCCGCACTGAGGTCGTTTAGACTGGGCAATGAAGGGTCACAACCCCGATGGGTCCCATCTGGAGATGCTCGCACGCAGATTGGGTTGGAGTCTAATCTTCACTATGTGCCTGTGTGGAATCCGTACTCTCACTCCTCCCCACACCCAAGCCATGGCTGAATATGTCGAGCACACTTTTAGCCTGAATGCGACGGCTCCATCGTCGCTACCAGCCCTCTGCCCTGAAGGCGTTCTCATGAGTGATCTCGGGATGGGAACCAACAAAGTCTGAGTCGTGGAAGAATTTCCCATTGCTGCGGCTTCCGCAGATCTGGGTACCACATCTGCCTCAGGGCGTGTGGTGAGGTGATTTTCTTTTTTATAAGCCGGTTCCCTTCCGATCCTACCTTGGAGCGTGTTGAGAAGCAAGTGCTTCTGTAACTGGTTATTCTTGCCAGCAGCACCTCTTTCCACCAGTAGCGAAATCATGTGGAAACTTCTTCTGATTGCGTCCCTCGGCCTTGTCATCGCCGAGGACGGCCTCGCAGGCTGGTTACGATATGCCAGGCTGCCCGACTGCAAGTCCGCCGGCGTCGCTGATTCCTTGCCCTCCACCATTGTCGGTCTCAATGCTACTGAGAACGGCCCGATCTCATCTGCCTTGTCCGAGTTGACAAAGGGCTACCACGGCATTTTCGGCAAGGAGGTCTCGCTCGGCGAAGACGCTTGCGCTGACTCTTCTGTCGTCGTTGCCACTCTCGACGACTACATCGCAGCCTGTGGAAGTGAAGGGGTCGAGGCTGACCTCATTGAAGATGGCTTCTGGCTAAGTATCAAGGGTGGTGCTGTCAAGATCTTGGGTCAGAACGAGAGGGGCACTCTCTACGGCGCCTTCGAGTACCTAAGCTTGTTGGCGCAGGGAAACTTCACCGAAACTACCTACGCGACCAACCCTTCTGCTCCCGTCCGATGGGCAAACCAGTGGGACAATATGGACGGCACGGGAACTCACGGCAGTATTGAGCGCGGTGTAAGTTACATCCTCTCCCTCGACATTCCTTTGATGGGACTTACGTCTGACTTGAATAGTACGGAGGTGTCTCCATCTTCTTCGAGAACCTCAAGGTCGTCACCGACATGACCCGCATCTCCCAATACGGCCGCTTGTTGGCTTCAGCTCGCATTAACGGAATCATCGTTAACAACGTCAACGCCAACCCCATTCTTCTCTCCCCAGATAACATGGATGGGCTGAAGAGGATCGCTGATGCTTTCCGTCCCTGGGGTGTCCAAGTCGGTATCTCACTCAATTTCGCCTCGCCCCAGACTTTCGGTGGGCTCTCGACATTCGACCCCCTCGACGATGCAGTGATTGCCTGGTGGGGCCGCATCACGGACGAGCTCTATGCTCGCATCCCTGACATGGCCGGTTACCTCGTCAAGGCTAACTCCGAGGGCCAGCCCGGTCCCCTGACTTACAACAGGACGCTTGCTGATGGCGCCAATCTCTTCGCCAGAGAACTCAAGAACCACGGCTCCAAGAGGGGCATCGTCATGTTCAGAGCCTTCGTTTACGACCACCTCACCCTGAACGAGTCTGACTGGCACGCTGACCGCGCCAACGCCCAGGTAGAGTTCTTCAAGCACCTCGACGGCCAGTTCGATGACAACGTCATCGTTCAGATCAAGTATGGCGCCATCGACTTTCAGGTCAGGGAGCCCGTGTCACCCCTTTTCGCAAATCTCAAAGAGACCAGCATGGCTATTGAGCTGCAGATCTCTCAAGAGTATCTCGGCCAGCAGGACCATTTGGTCTACCTTCCTCCTCTCTGGAAGACAATCCTTGACTTTGACCTGAGGATTGACGGCCAGCCTTCTCCTGTCCGCGACATTCTGTCCGGCAAGCGCCTCGACCGGCCTCTTGGTGGCTACGCTGGCGTCATCAACGTCGGCGCCAACTCGACCTGGCTCGGAAGCCATCTCGCCATGTCCAACCTCTACGCTTACGGCAGACTGGCGTGGAACCCCACAGATGATGTTGTTGCCATTGTTCAGGACTGGTCGCGCTTGACCTTTGGCCTCAACCGCAAGGTCGTCGACACTATCACCAGCATGTCCATGGAGAGCTGGCCCGCCTACGAGAACTACAGCGGTAACCTTGGCATCCAAACCCTAACCGACATTCTTTACGCCCACTACGGTCCTAGGTAAACACCCCCTTTGCCCCCCTCGTACGTCGTCCATGAGACTGATTTCAAACGCAGCCCGAGAAGCCAAGACGGCAACAGCTGGGGTCAGTGGACCCGCGCTGATGGCAACAGCATTGGCATGGACCGTACTGTGAAGAACGGCACTGGTAATGCGGGAATGTACCCTCCCGAGGTGGCGGCCATTTATGAGGAGATCGAGACGACCCCCGATGACCTCCTGTTGTGGTTCCACCACGTGCCTTACACGCACGTGCTGAAGAGCGGCAAAACCGTCATTCAGCACTTCTACGACGCGCATTACGAAGGATCGGCGACGACCCAGACGTTCGTGCCGCAATGGGAGTCCCTTCAGGGTCTCATCGACGAGGAGCGGTACGAGCACGTGCTCTTCAAGCTGCAGTATCAGGCCGGCCACTCGCTCGTCTGGCGTGACTCCATCAACAATTTCTACTGGAACATGTCGGGTATTCCCGACGAGGCTGGTCGCGTGGGCAACTACAAGTACCGGATCGAAGCCGAGCACATGAACCTCGAGGGGTACAAGGTCGTCAACGTCGACCCCTTTGAGGCAGCGTCTGGGTACAAAGCCATCGTGACGACCTCCAACACGACGGCGGGAACAGCCTCGACGGTTATCGGTTTCGAGACCGGCACGTACACGCTCGCCGTTAACTACTTTGATGTCATTCGTGGCAAGTGTTCGTACGTCGCCTACATCAACGACAAGGTCATCGGTCAGTGGAGGGGTAACAGTGAAGAGAAACTAGGCCATTGGCCGTCCGAGTTCCTGGATGGGCACTCGGCCATCCGCATCAACTTTCCCGGCGTCAAGGTCACCAAGGGCGACACTCTGAAGATTGTCGGAACGCCCGACGGCCCCGAGGTAGCGCCATTGGACTATGTCAGTTTCTTGCCCAACGGCATCATTGACTAGGCTTGGCCATCTCTGATGATGATGCTGTTACATATCAGGCAAGTAACAGTAGATATGTAATCATTAAAATCTAATACTTGATGAAAAGATGGTTTGATGCTACCTCCAACACATGAATAGTCTTCCGTATGTGACTGTGTGATGCGTGCCCGACCGTATCTTGGTCCTGGGTGAGTTTGATCTTGGTTGATGATGTTTGTTGGCAAACCCCACATTTCATCAGAATGCACGCCTCTGAGAATTTGAGTCTCAATCGCTTTTCAACCTGCTAGGTAACTCCCACGCATCAACCCCTAAATTCATCTAGAAGGTCGACAGATTTGACTGCCGGCTCGTTGGTATAAGGCATAGCGCGCCCCGAGAGTGAACCAATCAAGATACCACCCAGCGTAGGGGTGCACCAGGACTTGAAAGTCTCACCAAAACCGAGGACCCTCGCAAGTCAGTGCCCACTGGGATTGAACACGACAGAACTAACACTTATTCTAGGTTCCGACCATGCTCCCCACGCCGGACACATCGCACGTCCCCTTCGAACGGGTCTACGAGCCGGCAGAGGACTCTTACCTCCTCCTGGACACGCTCTCCGCCCCCTCCGAGACAGAGTTCCTCACCTCCCGCTTCGGCGCTTCGTCGCTGCCCACGCCAGCAGCGCCCCTCGTCGTCGAAATCGGCACCGGCTCCGGCGTCGTGATCGCCTTCATCGCTGCGCATGCCCGCACCCTCTTCGGCACCGCTTGCGTGCTCACATTGGGCGTCGACCTCAACGGGCACGCCTGCAAGGCCACGGACTGCACCGTCCTCCGCGCTCGCGCCGAGAACCCGACCACCTCCTCGCCGGCCTGGCTCGGTGCCGCGATGGGCGACCTCACGGCCCCGCTGAGGGAGCGGAGCGTTGACGTGCTGATCTTCAACCCGCCCTACGTTCCATCCCCCGAACTCCCTGCACAGGCGTCCGCCGCGCTGGTCGCGAACGGCGAGAAGACGACGTTTGATGAGGACTCGTACTTGCTTTCGCTGTCGTATGCCGGCGGGCGGGACGGGATGGAGACTACGGACAGGCTGATCGAGACGATGCCAAGGGTGTTGTCGGAGAGGGGATGTGCCTACATCTTGTTGTGCGCCCAGAACAGACCGGAGGAGGTCAAGGCCCGAATCGAGGCGTTCGGGGCTGGGTGGAGGGCTGTCACGGTGGGGGAGAGCGGGAAGAAGGCTGGATGGGAGAAGTTGCAGATCATCAGGGTGTGGAGGGATGAAAGGCGGCACGATCCATAAATTGGGAATGTAAATCTGATTCGGGCTTCTCGTCTGGACTTCTTCTATTCGCGCGTATGCCAGATGCAGCTACCCTGAACAGGAGTGACATCCGTCGCCTCCACCGACTTGCTAGAGTTCTCTCTTTTATGCTCGAATTGATTTCTTGATTTCCCTACCTCCCCCTACCCAAACGCCTGAAGAGCATCCGGTTCGTCTTGATGCATAAGGTACTTTTTTTTGTGGTAACAAGTGCAAGGCCCAAAAGTGATTGCGGGTTTCGTCGTATCTGAGGGGCCGCAATAATTCCCCCCTCCAGGTCATCTCCAGCCATCGGCCTTGTCAACTTTTCCCAGGCGTAATAACAGACTTCCTCGGCGCCCGTCGAACCTCGGATGTGCCGGGAAATGACACATCCTGTTCGAAGGTAACCCCTGGCCAACTTAACCCCGTCCGCGACCGCGACCACGTCCGCCGCCCCTTCCCCTTCCCCTGGGACCGCCCCTGCCGCCGCGTACGCCAGTACCGCGGTCGGCCTCCTTGCGCGCCTTGTTCTTGGGCTTCGGCGCGTCGTCGATGAGCAGCGTGTCTAGCGGCAGCGAGTCGGGCAAGATAAAGTATCGGATCGTCGAGCCGCGGATGTTCATCGTGTCAAGAGAGACGGCGTCCTGACCCTTGGGCGTCATCTTGACCGTGCGTAGCGCCGTGTTCATTTGCGGCGAGACGGAGGTGATGGTGCCGTGGACGATGGTGCCTGTTTATTGCCAACGCTTTAGCTGATGCCTAACTGACAGCATCTCTTGCACTACACTGCGTTGTTGATAGGCAGAAGAGATGGGATATTGTTTGCTAACCATTCTTGAGCTCAATTGTCACAGTCTCGTTGGCGCACTTCATCAAAAATCTGGTTGTGGGAAATTCATGTCAGCTCATCCTCTGGCCTGGGTTACGTCGGGCTTGACAGCGAGAGAGCTCAGCACTCGCACCAAGTATGAAGGCAAGCGTGGGAAATGATTGACATACCTGACGAGCTTCATGTTGGCGGCGGCGGCGATGTCGATTCGTCGCGTGTGTTGTTCGTTGAGATGAGAGGTCGGCTGGGTGTTAGATTGTCGCGTCTCGGACGTAAACCTGACTATCCCAAGGTCACAGAAGGCTGAAGCTTCGGAAAAGTTCCTATCCCGTATCTGGAAGTGGAACCGTGGCCTGGGGGTGCAGGCCTCTGCCACGCCAACCAGCATTGTTCACGTGACCTTCTCCAAACGACTTATGGGCTCTCTCAAAGTTCCAATCTCAAATTACTTCTCTCAAACAACGGCAAACAGATGAACAGATATCAAAAGTGTTACCCTCCGAGATTGAGCTCGCGGCGCATTACACATTAAAAGGCATCTCTATGTCTGAGTAGATATATATATCCGGAAATCCGGGTTTCACTCTCATTACCCTCCCATAACATGTTTGTACGGATGTCCTTGACCGCGATGCAACACAAACCTTTCCACCACAGGACCCCAACTTGGGAGCTCAGAATTGTTCCTCGCTGCTCTCACTTGTGAGCTCGCAACCTGGATGTGTAGGCTTCCAATGGTGTTTACGGATTTCTCAACTCCATCCTCGCCGACAACACGAACTCGGAGGTGCTCTTCAAGGTAAGGCCCAGTGTCCTTAGGATCAAGTCCAGAGAGGGCTCCCGTCAATACCAGGTGCATCAAAGCGGACGTCAAAGGAACAGTCCCGGATATATGGCTACCCGAGTCCATGTTCTTCATCGCAAATACCGCCATCGATCCCACAAAATTTGGTGCAGCTGTCCAAGAGCTAATGTCTTTGGGGGCATCGTCGAGGAAGAAATGAACAACAAAAGAGCCATTCAGAGCCCCATTCTTGACATGTATGTTGGCAACCCATTCGGTGTATACGTTATCTTCCGTAACCACTTTGGCAACGAGTTCTGGATTTGTCAACAAGTCCGTGACATGGCTACTTGGGATAGTCCTTTTCGGAGCCTGCGCAAGAGCACTCTTATCCATCCCCGCAGTGGATCTTTCCCGCTCCTGGGCCAAATTTGAGGGGCTAGAAGATCCGTAAAGCCGGTTGATGATTCCTATGAGGCGCGCCTGGTCTTCGGCCAGATCATTCCCAGGACTAGAGCTGATCTCAGCATACGAGTATCCGAAGGCCAAGATATCTCTTGCCATTGCTGAATTCCAGAAAGTGCCGTTTGTATCTGCGTAGAAGGGCTTGAGTTCCGTAAATATATCCTGAACGTATCCTGGCGGCATTGTGAAGGAGTGTTCCATTGCAACTTGGGGAGTTACCCATGACGTTGGATACAGGACTTGCCACATTGCAATGATTCTATCTACCATCGTATGGTGGAGAAAGAAAACAGGATCGAATGCCGAATATTGAATATAGAAGAGATGGCCTCGGTTGCCAACCAGGACATGCATGGCATCGTGAAGCGACTCTATGGAGTCATATTGGGATTGGTTTGTTGCGGTGCCCCAGTATTTGTTGCTGAAAGGTCCGTAGTCCTTGTAGTTCGACAAAATTGTGTACAGCCGTTGTTCAAGCGCTGGTCTCGCATGCTCAATCGCGTGTGCAACGCTGTGATTGTCTGATGTCTCGAAGGGCGCTCTCATAGTCTGTGTCCAACGCGGGAACTTGTGCTGTCAGTAGATATGCTCGCATACTGACTGGGTGCCATGGCTTACGTCGCCTTGAGAAAAAACGTCTGGATCCAGCGGTCGGAACTTGTAACTATACAGCGGGTTTGCAATGAACTGCCATCCTTTCGGACCATTCACTTGGATTCCAGGTTCCTCGAATTCGGGCAAGTAGGTAGTTTCCCCCAGTGGCGGCGGCGTAGCCCAATCCCAGTACGGAATGCGAAAGTCGTCTGCAGCCGCTTGGTATAAGACACGTTCGGTAGGGTCTGGGAACCACGAGGCAATCAACTGGACGAGCCGGAAAAGAACTTGCTGTTATGATGTCAGTGATTATGACGACATACGCAAACTCAACAACGAGAACAGGATGATATCTGACCTCGTACAGTGCAAGATACGGACGGTGCCATGATGGGAACAGAACAGACATGTGCGTGCAATAGCCTCTGTCCTCGCCCCCTGCCACACCTGGGACGCCATTCCAAGGAACAAAGGGAACACCATGAATACCTGCCACAGATCAAAAGTGTGTCTAGTTGCATTGAATCAAGACGCTTACCAGCAATTTGGTACCACGATAGCTCCTCGTCCTGGTCCGTGTACTGTAACATACTGGATGCAAGGAGGAACAGGTTCCATTTAAAGGGGTTCTGTTTCATCTGCCTGATCTCTTGCCGGACAGGAACGGTACCGTTGACAGAGGGCAACTTGGCGACAATGATGGGTTGCTCCGCCTGGCGTTTGGATAGCTTCCTCATGTCGAAGCCATAATCGTATGTCGGTGAATATGGTGAGGCCAATACGATCGTGGCGACGACGAGTATGGACAGTAACAGGGCAATTCGAGACGCCATCGCCACCCGCCTTTGACGGAAGTCAGCCAGTAGGGACGCAAAACTGTGAGATGAAGTGTCAAAGTTGGATGTAGTATTCAATCTTTGGGGTCGAGGGGAGTGAATAGAGATGAGGTAGGATGTCCAAGCCAACCGGACGTCTTCTGTAGCAACGCGATTGCCGGGAAGAGAGTCAGGTAGAATTAAGACAAGAAATTCTTCGGTTTCAGTTCGAGATCAAGGAAGTCTTCGGGTCCTAACTTCTGCAAAATCCGTCATTACAGGTGCGACGGGAGGTAAAGACGTGTAAGCAAAGACGGCCGAGAGGGAGGGGAGGATGCTAGTATCGGAAAAAGAACAGGAGCCGAGACCGAGAATATTTAAATGACCGAAAAACAAAACAAAGGGCACGAGGCACGCTGCATAGCCGTGATGATCCGAGGTATGCGTTAGGTAGGTGATTTATTTGTAGCTGCTTCCTTATAGAAGAAGTGGGTATGTGTCTGGAGAAGAAGTAAATCAGGAAGCGCCGAAGTGTTAAAAATTGCCAAGTAACAGGCAAGAGCAATGATGGGTCCCATATGTGTGCTAAGAAGACATGGAAAGGCACGGTTCCCACCATCTGTGGTATGCCTTCCATAGCTACGGCCTGGCATTGAGTCAATTCTTACAGAAGGTGCATCTTGCTTAAGACAACTCAGCTGAGACTCTTTGAAGGGTACAAGCTATGGCGTTCGCCAAGAAGACAGCGCAACGTCCCACACAACAGTCATGTGAGGGGATCTATCCATAAGATAAGAGAGGCTACTTGGTGACTTTAACTGGCCGTCAAGGAGGGGTTCAAACGGAGCAGGATCTCTTGTCTTAACCCCAACAGTCTTAGCCTGCTCTTCCCATAGAGTCCTCTTCTCGGTGACACTCTGGCCTACCAGTGAAGGCAGATGCCCGTCGTACCCAGAGTGTTTGGGAACCCGAGAACGCAAGAACGCTCACCGACCAGTATCCTTGCTTGCCTGCAGACTCCCGAAGAACCATGCCACCCCTCATGTGTATCGCTGCCCGAGTGTATGTGAGCATCACAGCACGCTACTATGTACATTTCCAGGTTCAGGTCGTAAACAATGCTTGAGCCCCATACATCACGGACAGCGACGTTGTTTGTACGATATCAACATGAATGTTTGTGTGGTGCAAGTGACCGAGTCTCGCAAACGCCCTCGCATCCAGTACAAACAGATGTCACGCTGTCTTGGCACCCATTCATTTATGCTCGCACCGTATTGCTGTTTGCCAAACATCTCGGTCTTTTGGTCCCAGCTGTTGTTGACGAAACCAAGATCAAAGACATATTGCGTACCATGGTTGAAGATGTCGATGGGGTCCATCTATCTAAATCACGAAGCAGTCGTGTGCTGAGCTTTTATCCATAATTGCATTGCAAATCGCCATTGAATTACCAGGTAGCGCCTCATCCTTTCCTCTATCAAACGCCATCCATCTAAGGTAATGATGACATGGGCTTCAGTGGGCCCTTGCGAGGTGCATCGCGAGAGTCGACACGGTACTTCAGCTTGACACCCATAGCCGCTAGTTCCACATCTAGGAACTTGAGCGCGCCTGGGACGACAACAACCGTGGTGTTCTCGCCTCCAACCCACTGGTTACCCTGTCCATCCTCCCATATCTCGCCCTCAACCTTGGCGGCGCTCTCCGCATCGCCGGCGTCAATAGGCACTGCGCAATTTCTACAGCGAACTGTCGTGACCTGCTTCTTCTTACCAACGAAAGGCGAAACCGTCGGCTGGACCGAGAGGAACGAGCCGCAGCTTCGGCAGATCCAGGATCGTGTGTAATCAGAGCAGTTGAGCAGACGGTCCTGCAGCAGGAAGGCCGTGCCGTGAGCGAGCAGCGCGTCACGCTCCATCTCTCCTACACGAATACCACCACCACGCTTCCTGCCCTTGATTGGTTGACCAGTAGTAGGGACGACTGGTCCCGTTGTTCGCACCTGGTACTTATCGTTGACCATGTGACGCAGACGCTGGTAGTAAACCACACCAACGTAGATGTCCGCTGCCAGCTCCTCTCCGGTAATACCAGAGTACATGGGCTCGTTGCCGTGGTAGTTGTACCCAGCCTTCATCAGCTGGTGACCGAAATAGTCGGCAGCAGTGTTCTCCTCGTTGAATTTGAATGGTGTCGAATCTTGGGCCAGCCCGTGAAGAGCACCTGCCTTTCCGGCAAGTGACTCGACGAACATACCGATAGTCATACGAGAGGGGAAAGCGTGCGGATTGATGATAACATCGGGCTGCATACCAGACTCGGAGAAGGGCATATCGACGGCGGGCCACTTCTGAGAGGCAACACCCTTCTGTCCATGACGTGAAGAGAACTTGTCACCGATGACGGGCGATCGAGGAACTCTAAGTTTGATGGAGATTGTCTGAGCAGGCTCGTTGCCCGTCTCACTGCCAATCACACGGACCTCCTCGACGAAAGCCGTCTCCGAATCCTTGTACTTCTCGTAATGCGTTTGGCCGTCGAGGTTGACCAACTTGCCGCTGTAGTCGGCTGACACTGTGTGCCATGCGCAGAGAACATCTCCCTCTTGAACCAGTCGGCCGACATAGGGCAGACCATCCTCGTCAAGCTGACCACGGTAGTGTCCCTTGACAAAGCCACCAGGGGCGAAACCAAACAGCTTGGAGATGTTCTTGACGGATCGAGTCCTTGATTCGTCCTTGAGAGTGATTTTCTTTGTCTTGTAGATGGTGCCGTGTCCGAATCCTCTTTCATGTGCTGACTTGTTTAGAATCATAGCGTCGTCCATGTCGTAACCAGTGTACGAAATGACCGCCACAACAGCGTTGAAGCCATTGGGGAAGTTGTCGAATCCGTAAGCGTTGTGCAGAGGCGATCGTACAACGGGAGTCTGACCACTCTGCAGCCGGTACATTTTGTTGTCCGTTCGGTATCGCAGAGCGGTTGCTGGTGTTCCCATGGTTTGCTTACCCATCTGACATTGGTACATGTTTCTCGGGGACTGGTTAAAGTCCGAGAACGGTGTCATGTTGGCAAGAATAGAAAGCATGTTCGTGGGTGTGAACTCCACGTGAGTAGACTCTCCAGACACAATCTCGTCTTCAACGACAGCGATGGACATGTAAGGCTGCTCATGAGGGCCAACGAAATCCTCCTTGTCGAGGGGAAGATACTTGACGGGCCTGACCATACGCGCGGGCGCGGATGCCAGATAAATACCAGGATAAGAGCCGCCATTGGAAGGGGGAACGTATCCAACCTCGAGTTGCAAAGGCACACCATGAGTACCCTCAACCTTCCAGTAGCGGAGAGTGTCTGCAATTCTCAGAGATTCGCGGGGTGTGCAGAAGCCAACAATTCTGCCGTCAAGCATAATGACAACGCTCTCATCTGTCGCGGCGGAAGATGTCTCAACTGCACCCAGCTCTGCGACAAGACCGGGGATCTTGGAGGCATCGACAGCTTCCGTCATGATTTTGCACTTGTGAGCCAAATGATTTAATAAACCACAAGGAGCACCATCGGGGGTGTGTACAGGGCACATGAACCCCCAAGACTCGGGCAAAAGTTTTCTGACCGTCGTCGTCTTCAGCTCAGCGAAGAAGGCACCTCTATGAATCATTCGGAAGTGACTGAGGAAACGCAGGAAATTAAGCTTTTCTGCGACGACTGTGAACCCGGCGGTTTGTTGCAAGTCTAGACCAGAAGGGCTTGTCAGATTACCCGTAGAAAGGAAGTATTCCAGCCCGTTCCCAAGGTTCTCGTTGGCGTGTCTGAAGATGTTGGCGGGGAACTCCTTGGCAAAGTCTTGTGATGTGAAAGGCGTGGCAGGGTGTTTCCTGGTCCATTCTCGCAGCGAAAGACGGACAGCAGTGGTCAGGAACTCCTCCAGGCGCTCCTTCAAGATCATACCATAGAGGAATCCACCCAGTAGGACCTCCTGGTTCTGGACGGCATCGGGATTGTCGACGGAGCAGTCGCCAGCCACCAGAGCATACAACTTCCTAATCATGAAAAGGAGCATCCGGAACTTGTCGTTGTCCTCCTTCTCGGTGACATTGATGTTGCCGAGGTGTACGAGGACAATCTTGCGCAAGAACTCGGTACCGACATCGTAGTTGGACATGGTGTCTGGCACACCCAATACCACGCGGAACTTTTCGCCCAGGTAGGCCCTCGTCTCGGTCTTACTGTAAAGACAGTAGGATTTGTAGGTTCGGAGGAGCAGCTCAACACGATCGGTCAAAAAGGTATTCTTGGACGATTTGGATCCAGACAGACCAATGAGTCCTTCAAAGATTTCTCGGTCGTTCGTCTCCACCAGCGACTTGAGAATCATCATGACTGGCACGAGGTACTCGTTCTTCCTCCAAGAGAAGCGGAAAGTCATGTTGCCATCGCTCAAGTAGTGCAGGACGTTGGTCTGAGATGTCTCATCGGGTCTAACGGATCGGAGGATGATACCGTAGGGGGTGTAGCCTTGGCCTCGGTTCTGAAAACTCGGTCGATTGATCGCCATGGGGAAGTTCCTGCGGTTGACTTGCAACATTCGAATGATTTTCTCGATACCGTTTACGATGAAGTAACCGCCCAGTTCCTCGGATTCTTCCTTTCTCTGCACCAATTGTGCTGGCGAGTTTCCCTCCAAGTGACATCTGTTGGACTGCGGACATAATGTTAGCACCGCATGCGCCGGGTTGAGTCGCGGAACTCCATATCCTTGATTACCTTCACCATGATGGGCACCTGTCCAAGTTCACGAACGAACTCTTTAGGGTCGCCATCATTGATTCTATACTCAAAAGTGGCCGAGAGCCTGCCTCGGTACGTGCAGTGGCGCTCTCTGCATTCGGCGGGAAGGACTTCGCGATTTCTAGCGAACTTATTGGAGGGGGGAAGCTGGGACTTCTGCAGTGCCACGCTCTTGATGCGAATAGACAGACGGTTCTTGCCTTCCAGACCAGCCCTGTCGTCACCGTCGAGGTAGGTCTTGGTGCCAATGTCCTCTAGGCCTCGGGCGAGGAGGCTCTTGCCGTCGGTCCTGAACAAGGCATTGAAGGAATCAATGTGAGGGCTAACGGCCTCTTGCAGGGCAGGGTATGCCGTGTGATCCTTTGGGGGGTTGCGGAAGAGGTTCTCGCGGCGGAGAGTGTTGTACTGGTGATCCCACTCGGTGCTGGTCGCTGAAGGAGCCATGTTCGTTCGCTCGCTTGCCTACGACTAGAACAGTTAGCTAGGCGGCGAGATGTCGAGATTGAGTGCGACACCATACCGGAGGCTATGTCATGCAGGTGCAACCGTCGGATGAAAATCGGCTTTCTGTGCAAGACGAAAGCGACAGAGACGAGGTGAGCATGAACTTCTTCCCGCGACGCCGGAATTGCTGGACCGGAGAGAAGAAGATGCGACGGTCTGGTCCCGGTGAAAACAAAAAAATAATTGTGGAGCGCAGAAGCGGAAAAAATTGTGACAGCCAATCATGGCGTGTCTTCGGTGAGGTAGCTTACCGTTATCAGTATAGTGCGGGCATGGGCGTCTTATCGGCCTCGCGGGGCTCTCTTTCCAATTGTTAGACGGGTCCCATACTGCAACCCGGGAATTGGTCTCGGACGGGGACTCTGCGAGTTCACCGACCAGTGGCATCCGACACGCACCGAAGTCGATCCACCCTCCCGTCCGGCCTCCACTCCCCTGCCTCGGGCAAGCCGTCGACCGCATCTCACCGGGGATTGGGCGGCTTTCCACTGGCCATCAAAGCAAAACATAGTTCTGCGGTGCAGCTCTCTCTATTCTGTGTCACCAATGGTTCGTGATCCCTAACATGTCACAAGATTTCTGTGACATCTGAGTGACCCGGTCTTGGTTACTCGGTGTGACATGGCCCCTTACAGCTGGGAATGAGCAGCGGGACTCGGCATGTCGACACTCGACGGCTCTTCAGGGTCCGGAGAAGGGTATAGTGTGACTCTTGATACCCCGTCAGGTGGCCGAGGTTGTAGACCGGATAGAGGCAATGGCCTCGATGAATCTTACGGGTCAGGATTCATTGCCCCCAAAGTCTGATGATGTCCAGACCGACAACAGGGGAAACAAAGGCAGTGGCCCCCGGCAGGTATTATTTCTACGAAGCCAGGTCTGGCAGCAGTAGTAGCCTGGAAGTATGTATACATGCATGTATGTCGTCAAGGCAATGTAAGGTCTGCGTGCATGAAGTGGTCATGCTGCGTCTGCGTTAGTGGCCGTCGTTTCTTCCCCGCGGCGTCTCGTTCTCGCCAGTGCGAGTTTCGATTGGGACCTTCCATCCCCCTGCCATCATCATCCATCCATCCGCCCATCCACTCATCCACCAATTAACCGAGTGGTCTCCCAAAGATGCGACTTGCAACACTAGGTAGAAACCAAGCTTAGCTTGCACCATGAGCCAACGGCGACCCCCGATTAGCAGAAGTTACATAGCGAGCAGCTGGGGACTTGCAGCCCAACCTGCACCGGCCGTGGCCTAACAAGCCAAGCCCAGGAACTGAGGCGCGCTTGACTACACGATTGATGCTCTGATACCGCACATTCATACTTGAGGTCTACAGCGTGCATTCGGTAGATGGGTGCATTCGCCTCAGCCGCCTCTGAACTTTACATTTGTACGTGTCTTGACCTCCCGGCTCAGCTTAGTTTACCTGCTCTTACTTCATCTCTCGCCTTCCTCAGGTTCAAGGCACCTGCCAATTCCGGGGTATTCTTCCCTGAGGTACCTACCACCTACCTATGAGAACCAAATTGCCCTTCGATGCCTTGGCTGACTATCTCATCTCACCCAAGGGACCCTACAGACAGACGGACACCACACTTGACTGCCTGGTCCCTCAGCCTGCCTTAGCCGACCAACTGTCATCTTTGCTAAATGCCCGGCGTCCTGCTCCTTCCCACAAAGCCTGTGGTTTCATTTTCCTTGATCCCAGCCGCATCTTCCTCCAGCAACGTCTGGGCCTGCTTTGTTTGGCTTCCCAGACTTGGACACGTACGTTTAAACCACCAACAAACGCCGTCGTCGGCGAACCGCCCGCTACCAACTCGTAAACAACCGCACCTCTCATCCCGGTCACGACGTCATTAGACGCCGCCCGCCCGTGACGACTTTGGTTCCCTCCATCAATCGCGCTGTTCTGCCACGGTCCGCACGCAGCTCCTAGACTAGGTAGGCCAATGTCACATCTGGCCTTGTGCCGCCTGCGACACCTTTACTATCACACGCCCTCCCCCTCTCGGCCTTCTTCCTTTCTCGACAAACACATTTTCAGTTTAAAGATACCCGTCCACCTGCGACTACCTGAGATACCCTGTTTGCTTTAACCCCGGGTCCAATTACTTGGTGGAGGAGAACAGGCCATTGCAATCTCTCCGTGTCTCCAGCCTTGCCTTAGATACTAAGCGGCCTGAGACACAGCGCCTCGGCCTCCCAACACCGGTCGGATACAACCCCTCTGAGATTTACGTTGGGCTGATTTCTCCGTCGCCCGGATATCGCACCGTGTCGCTATCATCTACCTTTCACCATCGTCCGTTCACAAGCACCGCAGCGAGTACAAGCACCGGTGCCATCCGTTCACCCAGTTTTGGCACCTTTGAGCATCTCAGGCGATTTCAGCTTGCGCTCGTGCCCACAGCATCCCAAGGAGTATTGGCCGCTTTCCCCAGAAGTTTCGTCACAGGCAAAAGGAGACTCAGTGGTTGGAAACCCCCTGCCTTCGACACTGGTCCTTGTCGACTTTGTCTATTCTCGTTGCCGCGCTCGCGTCTCATCCCTGCTCCTGCTGCCGCCGCTGTCGTCGTCGCTGCACTACTTCCAAGCGCACATAAGGTACATGCCCGAGCCTGCCTACATACACCCGGTCGGTACGGAGTATATATGTACGATCCGTTCCTTTCTCAGCCCTTTCTTCGCGTCTACCGTTGCGAGATCCACATCAACCCGGTAGAAGCAAACGAATGAAACCCCAGTCCTCGACTTCTAACCGCTGCAGACCCTGTCAACGTGGTTATCCGGGGTCGCTTCCTCAACTTACTCCAATTCCAGCACGGCTCATTCTACAGTTTGTGCCCGAGCAATTACCTACCCAGCTACCATAAGCCGGACCCAGACCAGGCCAGGCCAGGGTGCTCCAGTACCTAAGACCTTGCACCCACAACCCCTCCCCATCCCGTCTTTGCGTCTTTGCTGGTGGGACCTCACCCGTGCCTCCTCCGCCCCAAGGACAGGCCAGACCAGACCAGACAAGGTCAAGCGTCACCTGGGCTTTCTCTTCTCTTCTGGTTTCCATTACCTGCTGCACCTGCACCTGCACCTGCACCTGCACCGCTGCTTGCTTGTCATCACCCGCCAACGAGAAAGAGCGACTCTGCACCTTTTCCCGCCCCCATCATCGCACAAAGCCAACATCCTGCCGCCCATCAACCATCCATGCCCGCGAGACTCGACTTGCGACATTTGGTCGGCTACCACGGTTTATACGAGACATTTTTTATTCCTAATTTCGAAGGACGTCTGAGTGCATCGAATACTTAAACTTCCCGACCCAGAACCCCACACCCAGTGTTCTCTCTCACCGTCTCGCCGTCCTTCTTGAACGAGACAATCACCGTGCCGCCGCCGCCGCCAACCGTCGGCTTCCATCGTTGCGCGACTTTACCTACCGTTGCGCCGTGCCTGAATCAAACGCAAGCAAACCGTCGACAAGCACCCCCCAGTTGCTGTCAGCCTTCCAAATCCTATTTCCCCTCTACGCACTCTAGCGCATTGCCATCGCACTCGTGCTCATCATCCCCAACCATGGCGGGGCTTTTCCGGAAAGTTTACGACTGGTTGTTGAGAACGTTTTGGTGAGTGCACTGTGTTCGCGACGACGGACAGCGGGGTGATTCCCAGCGATTTGACGGCCCGCGCGCCCTGTCCCTGCCCCGCTGCCATCGCGCCCACCTTGCCTATCAGCCTTGATGGTGATATTCCGCGCCTGTGCTGATCCGCGATGACAGGGCGACCGAGATGGACGTGACGATGATCGGTCTGCAGAACGCGGGCAAGACATCTCTACTCCGAGTCCTCGCAGTAAGTCGACATCTCTGGATAGTCATGCCATCGCTAACCTTTTCCTTCTAGGGCGGCGAGTTCACGATCGAGTAAGCGACCTTTCACCTTCCCGATGCCCCAACAGCGACGAGCGTGCGGTGCTTTGCATGGTTGGGTTCCGCCAGCGGCATCTTCGGCTAACTGAGATCTCGTGCAGCTCGATCCCGACGGTCGGATTCAACATGAAGCGGGTGCAACGAGGGCACGTTACACTGAAGTGTTGGGACATTGGCGGCCAGCCCAGGTTCCGAACAATGTGGGAGAGATACTGCCGTGGCGTCAACGCCATCGTCTTCATCGTCGACATCGCCGATGTAGATTTGTTGCAGCAGGCCCGCGAAGAACTCCATGCACTAATGGGCCAAGCTTCTTTAAGAGAGATCCCACTTCTCGTATTAGGAAACAAGTCGGACCTTCCGCAAAAGTTATCAGTCGATGAGCTGATTGATGCGCTTGATCTCAAATCCATAGGCCACCGCGAGGTCTGTTGCTATGGCATCAGCGCCAAGGAAGAGACGAACCTGGACGCCGTCCTCCAGTGGCTCATGAAGTGGGCGAATAGATGAGGTATGAGGGCTGTCGCGTGTCGCGAGTCTCGGTCTATGGCATCTCGACCTTGTTTCGCCCACTCTAAACGCATCGCTAGATGTCAAGTAAGCGATCGTACACAGTCGGTGGCGTCGCGGTTCGAGACAGGGCCATGAAGCATATTGCGCGCGCGCGCTGGAGGTCCGGTGCTGAAGAGGTGTTGTATCCAAACGTGTCTTACAATTTGCGAACTATCCGGCGTTGATCGGTCTGCGACAGCATCAGTACTCCGTAGAGCCAGTGAGCCTGCTTGGCCCCATCTGCATTTTCCACCACATCGCGACCGGAGCTGTCTCGAGCGGTCCTTTGGATGTCGGAAGATATGATGCAGAAGCAAGGCACTTGCCTTTCGGTTGAGATTTTTTGTCGGGCGGGTAATTTTTCTTTTTCCTAGTTTGAGGAGGGCTTCATACCAGAGAGCTATCGAAGCGCACTGGTGTTACGGCAGTATACACGCAGTAGAGAGCAGCTAGCGGAGCGGGGGATGTAGGATCGGGTGAGCGGCCATAACGACGCTACGAAAGTAGACGAATGAATATCATGACTGATGCGGGATCGCTTGATTATCTGCGTGAATCGGATGGCCGTAGAACGGGTTACAGCGGAAGTGAAAACAGCTTTGGTTCGAGACAGACAGGTGCGACGGAGTCCTTCTGGGGCATGGTGGGGGATGGGGGTGTTCCTCGGTGGTTTAGTTGAAGATGTGGGTGAGACTTGAGAGTTGCGGCATGGAATAAGACGACGGAGGTTAAAAGGTCAACCGGTGTTCTACTGCGTAAAGGGAGTCGGGGAGAAATAGAAATGGTGGTACAGAGGAGAAGCGTCCGGGAAAAGAAGTAAATGAGTGATAGAGGGGGGAGGGACTCATGGGTATGATATGTTTCTGCTTCATCGTTCTCTCTCTTCTCCCTTCTGCCCATTCCTTTCTGGAGCTACCGACCATGCTGTAGGCAGTGCAGCACAGAGTAGGTACAAACAAGGAGCAGGGAAGACCAACTGCACACGGGGATAAGAGAGAGAGAGAAAAGTGCCAGCGCATCACGCATCAATGCATCGGCTTCTAGGTCCCTCCCCCAAAGGGAGGTGCTGCTGGCGCGCCATCATTGGTTGGCCAACCGACTCTTTCCCCATGCACACCTGCTCCTGCAGGGCCCCATGCTGGGATGGATTACTATGTAGAGGCGGCGAGGGGGGTGGTAGGAGAGAGAGAAAGAGAGAGAGAGAGAGAGAGAGAGAGAGAGAGAGAGAGAGAGAGAGAGAGAGAGAGAGAGAGAGAGAGAGAGAGGTCCTCAGAGTTCAGATCCAGTCTACCATCGGCTTAATGCGGATGGAGTCGCATCAAGAAATGCGCCTCTATCAGATGGGTAATTCAATAATTGAGTCCACCTGCGGAAATAATTAATATAATTGTCCCGGGTCACTTCATAAATTATTATTAGGGCATGGCAGTCTGAAGTCGTAGTACTTATCGCGGCCCGCTCGGAGGGGTCCATCAAATAAAGCGCGTGCCCGTTGGCCACGCCCGCCTACTATAGATGGATTGGGCAAGACAGGCATGTTTGTGTCTGTCGGCACTCCTTGATAGAACGAACGTACCTTAACTCGACTCATTCGTTTACCACTGCTAGGTGGCCATCCGTCCGGAGGTGTAGATACGATAAGTCTTACAGACAGAAAGTGCTACTCTCCGGCACGAAGCACCCCTCCATAGATTGGACACTGTATCATACTCGAGCGTCCTAGGTACTCCAATTAGCACCCAGTAACGTGAGGGACGCATGCTCAATCGGCGCCCTCTCTGTGTTTGGGTTGTAGTTAATGCAAATCACCCTGCGTTAGCACTTCGGAGGAATACATGAATCTCGGCGGTTGATCCCAGTGGAGGCGCTGGTTCAGTCAGATAAGGGTGATAGTGAAACTGTGGCTAAAAGCTTCGCTGTATATAGATCCAGGAGGCTATGGGCTAGTGCGGCAGTCCCAAGTGCGGAGTTCCGGCGCAAGGTTGCGAGAATGTCAGTAATACAGACACCCTAATGCCGTCTGAGTAGGGGGGGGGGGGGGGGGGGGGGGGGGTTGTCTGGGAAAGCGTGCAATATCAAGTGAAAGGTGTCGTCGTGGGAGTGGGAGAGGGGGAGACTGCGATGAAGAAGAGAAGAGAGAAAGAATGGGGAGAGAGCGCGGATTGAAGGATAGAGAAAAGTAAGGAGGGGGTTAAAAAAATAGGGCATATTTGTGTGTATGGAGATGGACTGTTCGAAAGCGCGATGCCACGATGAGTTGTCAGGGATGGCCTGGTGTTGCTCTGTACGCTAACTAGGTAATTACCACAAGACGAGCTGCCAATTCTGTGGACACCTACTCCCGCCGCTAGTCAAACCCCACATTGGATCGGTTAGGACAGAGCTGTTGGGGAAGGGGGGATAATGAGGAGAAGACTGTCTGTAGAGAAACCGGTCGACCCTTCAACGTTGTTTGTTTGAGAACGAAACTTGATTGGGCACACGGTAAATACACACTTACACTTGCCTAGCTGTTAATTGTGCCTGCTATTTCAACTCTGCTAACCACTACCTAGTAATGCTTCCGCACCCGCAATCAAATCTCGTTATGTCCAACCGCCAACTCCTTGCTTGGGAGGCTGCCTGAATGGCACTCATGGCTCTCCACACTTTATGGTATAAAGTCCGATCGATAGATTACTCTCTAGACGTAGAGGGCAATACATTCGACCAGTTTCACGATAAAAAACAATAAAAGTAAAAAATAAAAAGCAAGATGCACCTAAACCAGTCATGGATAGTCGGTGAACCCGGCCGAGGGTCCATCCCGATTCACCATGTATCCAAACCTCTGCGGTTGCTCGAGCAAGATGCTCGGCATGTCCGTATTGTTCTCCAGCCTCACGAACTGGTCAACGTCGCGGCCCCACAAGTCCTTTCCGCTCCTGATGGCCTCGGCGATGCGGTCTCTGTCGCGGAACCTCTCGCCGTTCATCCACTCGTGCGAGAAGGACGCCATCTTGGTGAGGAATTCATCGACCGTTGCGAAACAGCTCGAGCAGTGCCAGCACGCGTTTCCTAGATCCGCTTTCTCGAGCTCGTAAAGCGGCTTGAATCCGCCGTCACCCATCCGGAGGTTCGCCGGCAGGAGCGTGCGCGAGCCCTGATAGAAGGTCGCCTGCGGATGTTCCCATTCTGGCCCCGTATGTAGGAACTGGAAGCTGTAGTAATAGAACCGGCTGCGAAGGGTGAGGCGGCGGGGAAACCGGCACGTCCGCAGCACCAGCAATGTCTCGGGGCGGGCAATCTCATCGACGTCCGCTACGATGATGACGTCCCCATATGCCGGTGCCTGCCTGCCGACGAGCTTGGGGAAGACCTGGGAATACATGGCGTTCCGTTGGAGGTCCTCGTAGTCCCAAGACCTACGCGGGTTGAAGGTGGAGGGAAACTCGAGCTCGTGGTAGATGAGCTTGTCGTGGTACGGCTTGAACCGCTCCCAGTTTTCCTTAATGGTGAGTGGCTTGGGCTTCCCAGTGAAAGTCTTGGGAGACTCGACAATAACGAAGTAATCGACGTAGTTGTATGTGACGTTGAGACGGATTTCCATCCAGTCAAGCTCCGTGTTCACCATGAAGAGATCGTAGACTTTCCGCTGGCCGGACTCCGTCTGGGGCGTGAAGACGGGGTATCCATGGTGCTTGCAGAACTGGCTGGCGGCCTCGGAGGAGTAGAAGCCATGGTGATCGCTCTTGTTGCTAAAGTTCAGCCCACCCTTGGGAAGCTTCAGGGAGAGATCAAGCACCGAGATCCGATGTTCGAACCTGTCGAGGGCGGGGTGTTGGCTAATGTAGATAATCAAGCATACGCCTATGGCCAGCACAGCTTTCAGCAGGACCGGCGACCCCACGTGCCACTGCAAAACCATCGCACGGAATAGAAGGTGTGACAAGCTTGTAGGCGAGACCGTACGGGACAGTTGGCTGGTCCAAGTGCCTTTGGCAGAACTGACAAGGTCGAATGTCCTGTCTGCACGACACCGGTCCCCGGGGAGGGGGGGTGATGGAATCGGCGGGGCAGTTGTAACGCTTCTAGGTCGACATTGCTGATGATGCGAATGTGGAAGAGGAAGTATGGCGACGGGGGGGGTTTTGGCTTCCAGTCAGTGGTTAGGCCCGCAAGGAAGGTTCTAGGAAGACTCGGTAGGTTGGATAGGAGGCGCGAGTTGGAGGGGGCTAGGGTGAGTTAGGTACTCTCTCTCTCTCTCCGGGAAGAGCTTCCGGATGGCGGGTCAGTCGTCAACAAAGGAAGACAAGGTATGGCATAGGAAGGCTAGAGAAGGTGCGGGTTCCAAGTATAAGTAAGTGAGTTGGCGGCCCTTTGATGCGAATGTTTGTGTGTCGAGGCTCGGACGGGCTCGAGCACTGTTTTACCCACTGGCTAGGAATAGAGGGTGGCTTCGCATGAACTGTACCCGGACAGGCAGAAGGGGTAGAAGGTGCAGGCTTCACCATGGCTGCCGCTGCCGTACGAGCTACACCAGGTAGGTACTGAAAGTAGACAAGAGGAGCATGATGACGGCGCTTCAGACGGACCAAGGAACTCACCCCTTTCTCGGAACCACAGTCCTGTGCAAGCTGGAGAGAAGAGCCCCCTCCCGCTCATGTGTCACAGTCGTGTTTGCGTCGTCCGGTGTTGCGTTTTGAGAATTAGCAAACTAGGTAATGGCTATCGCCGTGTCTCCAAGGTCACCAGGGGAGGCTGGTTGCACTTGCACTCTTGTTTTTCTGTTTTAGAAACGCCGGGGGGGGGGGTCCTACAGTCTAGTCAATACATCGGACGAGCAGCTTTAGCTTCCACAGTCACTAGCAGCCTAATCAAAGGCCGATATCCGGTTGCAAGTCAGGGGAACCATCGCGATATCGTGCTCTATCAGGGGGTGGACCAATGCTTCGTCGGCCATTTATTGAGAAAATGACATGGAATAAAGTGAGACGGTTAGCGGGACCTGGTGCCGCCAAGCCGGGCTAGATAGCTGTCATTCGTTGCTGTCTGCAGGGTCGTGGCTGAACGAAGCTTTGGCTGGGCGTTACTAACTACGTACACTAGTACCTATTAGTGGATAATACTACCCAACTAGGTGCCTCTGTCAGCACTGATTGCTGAGTAACACCACACCGCCCCTGCGCAGAGCCATAGAGGGCGCGCCATCTATCCGTATCGTCGGCGGAATTCCACCGGTGGACATCATGTGTTTCTTTGTCATAGCTAGGCAGGGGATACTCATAAATCATGTCTCACACGGCGCTTCAGAGCATACATATGTAGTATGTTTTCCAAACCCCGTCTCCCAGGCAAGCCATGCCACTTCATCAGAGCTTGTCTACCGCACTCTCACCCTTCAAGCTGATTGTCGTGAGTGAGGGAGCTATGAACCTGGCCAAATGCAAGCTGTGTATGGGCTCATGACCGAGGGTCGTCATTGCTTGGTATGTCTGCTACTGTCCCGCTCCCTAGGGTTTCAAGCTGCGCCAAGCTGGCTCTTCAGGGGCCAAATCCGACACGTCCTTAGCAATTAGGCGGTCCGTGACTCGAGCACCTCTCTGAAACGCTATCGATCTTCATCTGTCTGTTCGAGTCGGCTCGGCTTTTGTAAGTCTGTACACCTAGGTTCGGGTAGTAGCTACAGCTACCTCTCTGTCATCCGTTGGGACTTTGGCTCACAATGCTCGAGACCACTTGAACATTCACCTTAAAGAAAAAGAAGTTCTCCACTTCTCCAAAACCCCGCAACCAACCCCAACGCGATGGCCAATCCCAATCTCAAACAAGCCATCAGACAAGCTGATAATGCCCCCCCCTGACAACCCGAGAGTACCGTGCACGATAACCGATAGGGGCCCGTGCACAGTTGAGCTGACAATGGATACAGTTATAGCCAATAGATAAGGGTATAGATAGAGGGAGAAAGTGGAAATAGAGGCAAAAAAATAGGGGCAATAGAGGTAACAGAGGGAAAAAACAGAGGGAAAAAAGGGATAGTCTTGGCTTATCCTAACCTAGAGCGCAGCAGAGGAAGCAGGGTGGGATAGACCATTCTAACCCTCCCTAGCAAAGCTGTTTTAGAATTACCTGAAGAAAAAGTACTGCTAGACTATGTGGAGCGAGAAGAACAAAAATTCTTGTTTAATTTAGACCTATAGACCCTTATAACATGTATGTGCGTATCTATTGGTTAGAGCCTTATCACCTACTCCACTGTCAGCTCAACTGTGCACGGGCCCCTATCGGTTATTGTGCACGGTACTCTCGGGTTGTCAGGGGGGGGGGCATTATCAGCTTGTCTGATCGCTCTCTTGAACCGGCCGGTTCGTTCCTACGGAGATCGAGATAAGATTGGCGACGCGACGTCGAGGGTTGGTTCCATTGATTTTCACCTTCCCGTCACCATTGGCCATTGAGATATCTTTGCTAAGCCCTTGAATCGAACCAATCTGTCGCAAATCACTCCCGTGTTGGCCACATAGACAAAATGAGCACAGTCAGAATACCTTGCAAGTCTACCAAGTCTCGTCGCCGCGGACTGCAACTCATTCCAACCCCGGCGCATTCCGCCGTATCATGATTCATCCGATCTCCCTCCGCCTGAGAACCCGCTCGGAACGCTAACCGGAGCACCCACAGTTACGTCCGGCCTGCATGCGCCCTTTATACGATGCTATAGCCGATCGACCCCGCTACGGCTGCCAACTGCCCTTCACGACTTCAACCAGTGCACTCTTCCACGCGCCAGGCTTTCCTTTTACACATCGTCGCCTCGTCCGTCATCGGGAACAATGTCTCCTTCCACTGTCAGCGATGTGACTAGCGGGGGTGCCTTTAAGCAGAACACCTGGGTTGGCCACTTCGGTGCTGCGGGATTCGATCTGCGGAGTGAGTTCAAGACCTCCCCGCCTCCCTCCGCCTTCCTCCGCCTCCCTAGTAGTACCCTCGATTAACCGCGAGAAGGTGATACCATGACTACCCCAACGGCCTCAATGCTTGCTGCGATCCAGTCTTGCAGCTTGCTGGATGATGTCTTTGCAGAAGACCCCACAACCATCGCGCTGGAGTCTCATGTCGCTAAGCTTGCCGGCAAGGACGCCGCTCTGATGGTTCTCTCGGGAACGATGGGCAACCAACTGGCCCTCCGGAGCCTCTTAACACAGCCTCCCTACAGTGTCTTGTGCGATCATCGCGCTCACATTATCAAGTATGAGGCGGGCGGGTTCGTCGATGTCTCTCACATATGGTGGTCTATGAAGCCTGCTAATCTTCCCCTGATAGGGTTGCCTCCTTGAGTGGAGCAATGGTCAAGCCCGTCGTACCACGGAACGGGGCCTATCTGACGTTGGAGGATATCGAGGCCACTGCCGATCTCGATGACGATGTCCACACTTGCCCTACCAAAGTCATCAGCTTGGAGAACACCATTAACGGCGTGATTACGCCCCTGGCCGAGGTCAAGAGGATAGCCGAGTTTGCGCGCAAGAACGACATTAAGCTTCACTGCGACGGCGCCAGACTATGGGAGGCTGTTGCTGCAGGTGCCGGTAGTTTGTCCGAGTACTGCTCCCTCTTTGACACTGTGAGCTTGTGTTTCTCCAAGGGCCTCGGTGCCCCGATCGGTAGCATCGTCGTGGGCAGTGCAGCACACATCAAGCATTCTCGATGGGTACGCAAATCCATTGGAGGTGGCCTTCGCCAATCTGGAGTTGTGGCGGCTCCCGCCAGAGTCGCCGTTGATGAGACATTCGGAAGGGGGCCCAGCGGTGAAGGCGGCCTTTTGAAGACATCACACGCCACTGCGAAGAAGATTGAGCAACTCTGGACCAGCCTGGGTGGCAAGCTCACTCATCCTGTGGAGACCAACATGTGTTGGCTCGACCTGGACGCCGCGGGATGCAGCACAGAGGCTTTTGTTGCATTTGGGAAAGAGGCGGGGTTGAAGCTGATTGGGAACCGACTGGTTGTTCATTACCAGATCGCCCAGAACGAAGATGAGGTTCTCCCAAGACTAGAGCGAGTGTTTCGACAAGCCTTGGAAGGTCATGGCTCGGGGGCAAAGCAGAGTCACGGGCCAGCAAACATCTACAAGCCCCGATGAGATGCTCTCCCAGTGATTCGATAATGATTACCAATAACAGAGGAGCATAATCGCTGAAACCAGATCTTTGATGGGCTACATACCTGATTGACGGCGTTAGTAATGAATGCTTCTTACGAAACACAGCATTCCCTTCTCAACTTTTCTCTTCTACTCATAAAAATAGGCAGAGCTAAATGAAGCAGGATGGCTTTGATTCTGGAAGTAAAACCCGATCGCTTTCCTTTTTTGACATTAAGCAGGGTCGACAGTAACATAACCTACCTTCTTCATATTACCAATGGCCAGTTGTCTCTGGGGCAATATTTCAGTCGTATTTTAGCCTACGAGCGAAGCCGGGAGCATTGGAGGTTGGAGGGTGTTCCCATTTGGCACGAGTTACGTTCAGAGTCCCAACGACCTTCGACTGTCCGGTTTGATTTCTCAAGAGATTCCGCTCAGCTATACAATGTTAACGGCCTGCCCAACTAAGCCATTTTATGCTTGTACAGGAAACCCAGCCATACAACGCCGCCCGAGTGTGGGGAACTTGAAGAGTAGTTTGAAGCCACTACTCATACTCCTTTGCAACCAAAAGGCCAGTAAGATATGAATAAGACAGAAACTACGGCTTCGGTTGATATCCGATTGATAGCAAATGCAGATGATTACTGACCGTCTCAGATTGTCATTTTCTGCTTTCATAGGGCCAAATTGCCCTTTCCGAGTGATGACGGGTTTTGCAGAAAAAAGTAATAGTTCCAAGTATTTAGTGTCTTGCACACCATGAACCTCGGTTCCATGTTCACCCGGACGACCGGGAACTTGCACAGGGCATACTCAAGGTTGGAGGTACCGACGACATTATACCGGCAAATTCTCAAGCGGCATCTTGTAAAGCCTTGTATACCTCGTCCAACCTTGAGCCATGCCTTGCCGCAGGGCCTTGCTGAGTCTCTGAACCAGGCTTGTCTTTTTCGCGCTATATTGTGAGCATCTCCCAAAAACAGGCCAAGAAATGTGCCGTCTGACCAGAGCGAGCCAAGTAAACCCCAAGGATGCTTCCACCGCCGCTGACATAGCTGACCACGGGCGAGCGTGAGACAGCGTTAGTGAGACATCATCAATGGCCTGTCCGGGGCCATTTCCGGGGAAGTGTGGAGAAAAGCTCCGAGGGTGCCGAGGTTCTCCGCATAGGTCGGCCCGCTCGGCTCTCCAATTAAAATGTCGGGACTATCGCAAGCGCCAGCACAGTTCCCAGAGCATACCTAGGTGAACCATTCCTTGTGCTTTGGTTCTCTTGCCCATCCTTGTTGACGTCACCTTCCACGGCTCCAGCGTAATGACATAGTAGGCCCGTCACCCACACCCTATGCAAGCCTTAATACCCTTAGCACACACCTTACCTTGCTGCAGCTCATCGAACCTGTCGACGTTTCTGGAACCTACATGCCCCCCTCGTTTCCCCAGAACCGAGAAACAATCTGAGAGGCTGGGAGAAACCCGACAGCCAACCTATCGTATGACGCCTTTGCAGTAGCTCTACCTCAAGAAAGATGGATAATGCGGGGAGAGCTGACTACCTAGCTATCTACAAGTGGACCTAGCGGGCCAGCCAGCCAGATTCGTTAAACCCTGGCTCGGTGTGCCAATATTCTGTCTCGTTTCGTAGGTAATTGCGTATTGTGGCGTCCAACGTGTCGTCTGCCGTGCCGCTAGCCATGATGCGCTACCTAAGACTTTGATGGCGCTGGAATGGACTTGGACCCAGCATATCCCCATTCCAACGGTTCTCCTCGGCAGCCCATACATTTCGGAGGTTGTAGGGGAGTAAGGTGCAATCGTCTGATTTCAATGCCTGCAATCCCGGAAACTACCCCTGCTACTCTTCCCCTCCCGCTCTTCTGCCGTTGCCTTGTCTTGGTTACTGACGATCCCTCGCAACGTCGAACCCGTCCAAGCCCCCTCCCCTTTCTCTTAGCGAAGCTGCACTGGTATTGGTAGCTCACCACGTGTTATGTGATGTGCGTTCCCCCATATATACCTCGTTGTGAACCTCGTCATCCGAAGTCGCCAGGTTCTCCCTTACGTTTCTTGCTCCTCTCGTCTCATATTACTTGTTGCTGTGCGACGGATAGCTCTTCTTGAGAGCTCTATTGGACGCCATGATCAATATCGCACTGGCCCTTGCAGCTCTTTCTGTTTTACCCCAGGCAGCTCAAGCTCTCTACGAGAATGGCTCTGTCATTGCCCCATGTGACTCACCCATCTACTGTCATGGCGAAATATTGAAGGAGATAGAGCTGGCGAGACCCTTCTCTGACTCGAAGACATTTGTGGATATGTAAGCGTGTTTTGGGGTCTCCCCCCCCCCCCCCCCCCCCCCAACACTCATAATTGATCTTCCTTAACCTCCATTATTTGTTTGCAGGCCTGCTACCAAATCCTTGGAAGCTATCCAAGCCGCCTTCAACAAACTAGCAAAGCCACTAAGCAACAACACCGAGCTCAACGACTTCCTGCTCGACAACTTCGCTCAGGCAGGCAACGAGCTCAAAGAAGTTCCGAAGGAGCAGTTGATAACGGACCCGAAGTTTCTCAACAACATCAACGACACTGTAATCAAGGAGTTCTCCCAAAAGGTTATCGACATTTGGCCCGACCTCACCCGCACCTACGTCGGATCGGGCGGCAACACTTCGTTTCCCAACAGTTTTATTCCAGTTAATCGAACATTTGTGGTTGCTGGAGGGCGATTCCGTGAGCCTTATTACTGGGACAGCTATTGTATAGTGGAACTCCGTTCCTTCGAAGCAATTCCCTTTTTCTAATACTCGTTGATAGGGATTCTTGAGGGGCTATTGCGAACAGGTGGTGCCTTTACCGAAATATCCAAGAACACCATTGAAAACTTCCTCGACTTTGTGGAAAACTTTGGCTTTGTGCCTAACGGAGCTCGTGTCTACTACTTGAATCGCTCACAGCCTCCGTTGTTGGCGCAAATGGTGCGCCTGTATGTGGAGTACACCAACGACAGGAGCATTCTCGACCGGGCAGTTCCGCTTTTGATCAAAGAACATGAGTTCTGGACCACCAACCGAACTGTTGAAGTCCGGAAGGATGGCAATACCTACATTTTGAGCCGGTAAGTCGGCTCAGTTTCCAGGACACTAAAGCGGAAGCTGACCGCCGGGTCTCCAGGTACGACGTGGCCAACACGCAACCCCGCCCTGAATCTTACCGAGAAGACTACACTACTGCTACAAACAGCTCATACTACTCAACAAGCGGGATAATATACCCAGAAGTTGAGACTCTGAACGAGACCGAAAAGGCTCGTTTATACGCCAACTTGGCCTCCGGTGCCGAAAGTGGCTGGGATTACAGTTCTCGCTGGATTGCTAGACCTGCGGATGCGAAGAGGGATGTTTACTTCCCTTTGCGGTCTTTGAACATTCTCGAAACCGTGCCGGTGGATCTCAATGCCATCATGTACTGGAATGAGATAACCATTGCGGCATTTTTAACCTCTACAGGCAACGGCACTGGAGCGGCTTCTTGGACTCAACAGGCACACAAACGTAGCGATGCGATGTATAACCTGATGTGGAACTCGACTTTGTCCAGTTACTTTGACTACAATATCACTGCGGGGGCGCAAAACATCTTCATCCCTAGAGATGACGATGCTAGCGATGTCGAAACTAACACTGCTGGTTCGGAGCAGCAAGTCGTCTTCTCAGTTGCTCAATTTTATCCTTTCTGGACGGGAGCCGCGCCAGATCACCTCAAGAACAACCCTTACGCTGTGAAGGAGGCATTCGAGCGCGTGGAGAAGTATCTGGACAATAAAAAGGGTGGCATCCCGGCCACAAATCTTGTGACCGGACAACAGTGGGATCAGCCGAATGTCTGGCCACCGCTGATGCACATTCTCATGGAAGGATTGCGTAAAACGCCCGCTACCTTTGGCGAATCAGACCCCTCATGGCGCGACGTTCAAAGCCTTGCCCTTCGTCTCGGACAACGTTATTTGGACTCGACCTTTTGCACATGGTATGCAACAGGAGGCTCCACAAGCGAGACCCCCCAATTGCAGGGGCTGTCCTCCCAAAACGTGGGCACCATGTTCGAGAAATACGGCGACAACGCAACCAATGTCGCCGGAGGTGGAGGGGAGTACGAGGTGGTCGAAGGCTTCGGCTGGACGAACGGCGTTCTGATCTGGGCTGTCGATGTGTTTGGAAACGACTTGAAGCGGCCAGACTGTGGAAATATCACAGCGGCAAGCGTCCACCCCGGAAAGAGGAGCTTGCCTCAACGAGCTGTTGAGTTGAACTACTACGATGCATCCTGGACTAAGAGGTTTGGCAGGCGTGCCTTGGAGGCGAAGGACAAGTCATGAGGCCGGTGAGGAATCAGTGGCGATTGTTGTGCTCTCTCCGCTGTAGGGCATCGATGCTGCAGAGACGCTGTTGGATGCAATAGATTAACCTTCCTGATAGATATTGCATACTTTCTTTTGGAGACATCACCTGATTCATTTACTAAGCGAAACTACTGCACTTGCGTTCTCTTCTCGTCACCATTGTATTGCAAGTAGTCTAACATTCAGGGGTACGAGGGAAACTGCGTTACTAAATGGGCTACGAACGACGAGGAATAGTGACCGTGAAGAAATCAAGTAGACACAATATCAGAATGAATAATGCAGATATATTGAGTTCGTCACAATGGATACGAGTGTTCAATTACCTCTTTGACCCCTCTAGCATCTTCAGTCAAGTCCACGTTTCTCAGTCAGGTCTCTATCTGATGCATCTGCATATTGGCCCCGGACCCCACCTTCCTCTACGCCCATCTGCTCGGAACGTTTCCGTCCTAGCCTACAAGCTCATGTTAATACTGAGTGGTTTGTATACATGTGCGGCCTCAAGAGGAAACGCCTCGTAGTTGTGACTCAGTCCTGGATGGTATCTGGGAGAGGGTTTTTGTTGCATTCAAAGATACGATTTGATTCGTATTGCCAACATCCTAGCGCAAGAGAGGCTTATAATCATGGGTTTTGCTAGTCACTCCGGTCTTCGCAGGTTGCAATTTCCCCGGCCTTGATACACACATCAACGAGATAACAACTGATGGAGTATCGGACGACACGGTAAGCATAGTGAAAGCCTACGACACTGGCGACGAGGTAAATCGGCTCAAGGAAGATCAATTTTGATATTAGTTCACCTATCAAAGCGTACTGTAAATGCTTCCTGGTCCCGGTCACACGTATCAGTAACCATATGCTTGGTCCGGATCTTGAAAATGATGGCGTACTAAGTAACACAGCCATGCATTGCATTATCGCCAAGTTGTACCGTTTCTGTTTCTCCCCGATATCAACGAGACTGGAGTTTCATGATATGGAAGCCGTGCTTGGTGATGAATTGTTACAGCTAGTGACGCTGTCGTCAAAAGGGTTGCCCCCGATGATGAGACGACGACAAAGCCATGGGCGCAAGACTTCCCACGCTGTTGGGCCCATATTGCTTGCTCCAAGAGTAGCTGGGGGCTGTCTTCTTGGCGCTAAAGTTCCTTCCAGTCCTACCGACATAATATTGATCCCTATCTCTGATGTCCTCATCACCTCACCATCATTCGCGCCACGCACTTCAATTAAAGCTGCAGGTCAGGAGAGACTCTCGTGTCTAAGAATCGAGAAAATCAACAGATCAAGGACTCGGCCTTGCTTCTCAACGGCTTGCCTCTTGGTGCCTTCGTGTGTCCAACCAGCCTTCTCGAGCACTCTCCGACTCGCCGTGTTAGTGCTAAACATGGATGCCTCCAACCTCAAGAGTTCAGGGCTGTTCTCGAAGCAGAATCTGCAGAGAGCTATCAAGGCCTCACTTGCGAAGCCCTGTCCCCAGTACTCCTCGCCAATCCAGTAGCCGAGCTCCCAGGTGCGATGCAGCACATCGTTGCCCCGAATGATGCCCATATTGCCGACGTAAGCCCCGTCCTTTGCTCTACAAACAGCGAAGTTGTTGCCCGGATCTTTTACGCAGAGTTTGAGCCAGCATTCGGCATGCTCGAGCAGATAAGGCGAGGGAAAGGTGTTCCGCATGTTCCCTGCTATCTTGAGGTTGTTGGCTAGCCGTGCCATATCCGGGGCGTCGGCGAGGGTGGAGGGCCGAATGAAGAGCCGGCTTGTGATTATTACAGCACCACCAGCCGTGCCATTACTATGAGTAGCAGTTTGTGTTGTGGAGGACATATTTGCTGGTTGAGTTGACAGTACGACCTATATAACGAAAAGGGGCGTCGAGAAAAAAAAAAAAAAAAAAAAAGAGGGTGTTTTCTCAGAACAGGAAGAAAAACACCGAGTCGCCTGGACAAAATCATGCGGCTTCAGAGCGTAGTGGAGAGTAACCAACAAAGATAGTTAGCCCTTCTTCGGTACCAAGAGCTACAAGCTCATGCTGCGGCAGGGTGTTCTCATGCATGAATCACGGGAGATAGGGACCAGAACAGAGAGCCTGTTGGGAAAGAAGAAGGGTTACTACGCCTTCTCAATGTAGTAGATATGACCCTGCCCGGTCAGCGGCGTTACGCCCGTCGTATCGTATCTAGAGAGGTAGCAAAAGGCCCATGGGTGTATTTTTCCTGCTGCGTTCAAGAACCGGCATTGATAGATGAATTCGCTTGCTTCAGTGCCAGTCCGGTCTTTGGGCGACCAGCTGGAAAGAGCTATCGCCAGGCGGCAGCTATATAAACATAGTGTACGGAGTAGCTCAGCTCAGCTTTGCGGATGATACAGCCGTGGTCTGTGCGCTACCAAAAACTCATGACGGCCAGTAGGAGGCTAGGAGCTGGCTGCCTGAGGTGCCATGTCGCTGGCTGCCAGTGGCTCCTCTCTCTCATGCCGAGAGCACCGGCCAACACCAATTTTCGAGCTCTGCTAGGCGACCGTGACGTTGAAGACTGACAAAGCTCCGCTCCACCCATCATTATCTGCATTGTCTAAAGCCGCAGCACCCACGCCCACTCGATCGACGACAACCCGACTCATCATTCCATTTCCTTGAGCTGTTTAGTCACCTCGACGGACAACCCTGCCACCAGCCTTCATCATGTCTGGAGGAAGAAGCCCCATTGAGGAGGCCTACGTACGCCTTAGGCGTGTTGCCGAGCAGCAGCAGAAGCGCGGCGGCGGCGGCATGCCCGGTGGCCCTCGCGGCGCCGGTATGGGACTGGCGAGTGTTGTTCTTCTTGGAGGTGCTGCATTTCTGGCTCAGAATGCGCTGTTCAACGTCGATGGTGGTCACAGAGCGATCAAGTACCGGAGGACAAGTGGTGTGAGCAAGGAGATCTATGCCGAAGGTATAACTAGCACTCCCCTCTAGTGCCTACAGCAAGCGCTGTTGTCGCGACTTTGAAGCTACAACAGACTGACTCGGTACTACTCTCCAGGAACTCATTTCGTCATCCCCTGGTTCGAGACTCCCGTCACCTACGACGTTCGTGCGAAGCCTAGAAACGTCGCCTCCCTTACCGGAACCAAGGACTTGCAGATGGTCAACATCACCTGCCGTGTTCTTTCTAGACCCGATATCAAGGCCTTACCCCAGATCTACCGCACATTGGGTACCGACTATGACGAGAGAGTACTGCCGTCCATCGTCAATGAGGTCCTCAAGAGTGTCGTTGCTCAGTTCAACGCTTCTCAGCTCATCACCCAGAGAGAGATGGTTGCCAAGCTGGTCCGCGAGAACCTTTCCCGGCGTGCCGCGCGGTTCAACATCCTCTTGGACGATGTGTCTCTGACAGTATGTCTTTTCGCTCCTTGCGTCTTCAAGTCTGTGTGCTAATTTGGCTATGTAGCACCTTGCATTTTCTCCCGAATTCACGGCTGCTGTCGAGGCGAAGCAGGTTGCTCAGCAGGAGGCTCAGCGCGCAGCCTTCGTTGTCGACAAGGCCCGCCAGGAGAAGCAGGCTATGGTCGTCAAGGCCCAGGGTGAGGCCCGCTCCGCCGAGCTGATTGGAGAGGCCATCAAGAAGAGCAAAGCATATGTCGAACTGAAGAAGATCGAGAATGCCCGTGCCATCGCTCAACAGATGCAGGAGTCTGGCAGCAAGAACAGACTGCTGCTCGACTCTGAGGGCTTGGGCCTGAACGTGTTTGAAGATCGCGACCAGAAATGAGGCGGTTACTTGTCGAGTGCAAAAAAGAAAAATCCCCTGTATTCCTACGGTCTTTGAAGACTTGTACTATAATGAAAACGCCTGAGAGCTTCGGACACAACCTTCATTCGCATATGCGTGAGGAAAGGGCTAGTGTATATTAGAAATCGTGTAAGAAGGAACACAATCCACTCGATGAATGCCGCTCCGGCAAGGGCAAGATCTAATTCAGCTGCAAAATGGTGATTGGCACATACTTGCCCTCTATACTCCGTAGATTATTCTTCGTCTCTGCATATAAGACACCTGAGCCAACAGTTCGTTTCGGTTGGCTTGCGCAGCACAGACCATGAATGTGTGGAAGAGCTCGACGTGGGGCCAGGCATTTCTGGGCTACCCCCCTGTTCGACACTACAATATTACATACCTAGTAAGGCCCCTCCCCCACTATGACTTACTACTGCTCATTGCCCGCCTCGCAAGCTCGACTGTGAATCGTGCAACTCTCACATCTCCAACTGGACGAACGAACGAACCACGTCGAAAGGAAGCCACCCACGAACACACATTCCTGCATCTGCTTTTGAATTCGTAATACATCTTCACGTTTTCCCAATCAAGTTTTGATCCGTCAAGATGTTGATCAAGTGCGTGCGCTCCGACCACTCAGTGGCGAGAGGTTCCCTCCTCCGAAACAGCATAAAACTGATTGCGGGAACCAACACAGGGTGCGAACGTTGACCGGCAAGGAGATTGAGCTCGATATCGAAAACGAATACAAGGTGCGGAGTTGAAGCCCCTCCCTTGATCTCTTTCAGGGAATGCTCAAGAACAGAGGCATTGTCTGACCGGTCCAACAATAGGTCTCGCAGATCAAGGAAAAGGTGGAGGAGAAGGAGGGCATCCCCCCTGTTCAGCAGAGGTTGATCTATGGCGGCAAGCAAATGTAAGTCTGCACTAAACACGAGCGGTCCTTCCGAGTTGGACAACGTGGGCAGAACACCCGACTGATGCGATGCGCACTCATGCAATAGGGTCGATGACAAGTCCGCATCCGAGTATGGCCTCGAGGCCGGTGCCACATTGCATCTGGTCCTTGCCCTGCGTGGTGGCAACTGAATCGGCTAGCCGTAAATGAGTACCGACCAAGGTGAACAACGTCTCGATGACTCTCTTGCCCCAAGAACATTGGCGCGGCACTGGAGTGGCTAGGCTGCTGATGAAATGAGACATGCCTGCCATCTCTTGTTCGGGGAAGAACGGCCCTTGTAGTCAACGGGTTAAGGGCAATTTGATAGATGCAGTGACGAACAGGAACAGCCTTGCACTTGGGTGCTGGATCTGGACAGGGGTCCACACATAAGCAATTGTGACTAGGAAGACACGGCGATAGAACATCCGCCCACTAGGAGCAAACGTCGGTGGTTCAATGATGCATGAAACTTCATATTTTACTTGAAAAGCCGATCCACCAAGCATATTCAAAATCAACCTCTGGGTTATGCATATGCCTAAACTTAGGCCTATGTTGATGCCTACAGCTTGTAGGCTGGGGTACATTCTGAAGCAAGTGGGTATATGCCAAATCCTGCTGACGCCTGAATTCCAATATCATATACCATCCGTGTCTCTCAACGCCTTAATATATATCACAAGTGCGCAAAGAGTATTCAACCCCCCACTAAATCAATAATGTGCAAGGCCACTCAATGCCTCAGCGTCTGCCTTTTTTCTTGGGCATGAATATGTCAACCGCCTTCCTCTTTCTAGGCAGCTCCTGGTTACTCAAGGTCGGGCGAGTCGGTTGCATTTCGTCAAGGAATGCGGGCAACGGTGGCGACTGCGGGCCATTGTTCTGGGCAAGTACTTTGTGGGCGCGGGACGGCTCTGCAATTCTGATGGCTGGTTCGGGTTTGGGCGGAGGTCTTTCGACTCTAATGTTGCTCTTTGCCCGAGGTGCATTTCCGAGAATGCCGCCACCACGTCGTAGACCTGCCGAATGCAGCTTCAACGAGGGAGGAGAGAGTTTAGATCCAGAGCTGGAGCTGGCGGATGTGGAGAGATTGCGATCTTTGGACCCTGTAGGCTTGTTGAGGGGGGAGATGGGGCCAGCCGAGCTGCCGGTCTTGCCGCCCTTCTGCCTGGGCGTTCCTTCGTCGCCGAACAGATCGCCACCCTCATCGTCTGACGAGTCAGAAACATAAGTGGTCTTGGATGCCGCGACATATGTGGAATGCGTGGGAGGGCGGCTGCTGGTAGATGTGGGTCGAAATACCGGCTGAGTTGAGATCCGATGCTCGGCGGCCATCGAAGGCGGAGCCTTGCCCAGTCGTGGGGCTCTGATCAAACCTGTAGGGACGGCCAGGTTGCTTCTTATGCCAACAATCTCCTTGGCCTCTCTACGGGCTTTCTTCATAACACTGGCGCCTGTGGTCGTCTTCATCCTGCTTCCGGCCGCGAAGCTGAGGGAGCTGGGGAGTTCCTTTCCTCCCCGACCTCGCGTTCCGAAAGTCCGTCCTGTTTTGGGTGGCTTTGGGAGGAACCTCGCAAACTTTGGATCAACGATCCTGCTGACATTGTTATCCTTCTTCTGTTGCAGGCCTTGGACCCTCGCAAGCAACTCAGCCTCGGCCTGTTGTTGGGCATGACGGCGTTCCTCGGCATATCGTTCGTATATCTTGTACCATTTCGACGGGTTCTTGGGGGCATAGTTCTTATCGTGGCTTTCCGTTGGAAACTCCTTTTTAATGAGGCGCAGCCAAATTTCGGAGGTTTCGCCTTGGATATGAGGGGAGTTGATTTCGATCTCGCGGAGCTGGGCTGGGTTCGTGACCCTCATGAGAATGTCGCGGACATGATGGTATTGAAGGGTGTCTCCGTTTCCAACACTGCTCAGTTCAGTGATGTGTCTTTGGCACACCGCAACGCACAGTTCGGCGAGCGATTTGACAGGAGCCATGATTTCTGTTGCAGCTGTATACAAAGAAACTAGCTTCGTGTTATTCGAGTCTTGGTGCTAACGTATGGGTTCGGGATGGGTGATGAAGGTCCGAATCGCAGTCTCATTGTTGACGAAGACTGGCGCCGCAGATGGTGTGGGAAAGCTTTCAAAAAGAGTTCGAGTAGGCCCTCAAGGCCCTGTGACAAGGAGAATCCGATCCAATGCGATGCTTGGCTTTTGTTGTTGCTGTTGTCAGCCTTCGTGGCGACATGGAAAGGCAGGAGGACGGGTGGTTTTAAATAGGTCACGACGCTGGAGTTCCAGGTTTGTGGTGGGGCATGCACCTTTTGAGTGGCTGCCCAGAGCCGGCTTGGGCTCACACCCCTGGCCGGAATGGGGATCGACGCACATTCGATAGCATGTACGGATACTAGTCTGTGCTTCGATCTTGCCTATAAGTTCTTGGTCTTTACATCCTCTTCAAACGTAGCTTACAGTGGATATTCTTTTCAATAGAGTCTACTCTATGCTTATGTACCTTAAGCACTTTACAAAGAAGATTGTACAGTATTAATCTGGAAGCCGCAGTTACCTCAACTCGTTACTTTGATTAAAGCGAAGCCAGTGTCAGTATGTCACATGACATTACGCTAGTCTTCATCTACCCACCTACCAGGTAGGTACCTTAGGTGCTACAGTGGGTAACTTTAACTTGGACTATTCCTTCGTCATTACGGATAACCATCAACTTCACACCTCAACTGAATATCGCGGGTTCCGCAACGCCAAAAGTACCTCTCCATCAGATCACACTTTCAACATGGCAGAATCCACGTACATCAAACCGGAACCATTCATCAAACCCGATCCTGAAGCTGTGACGGCCTCTCCCCTTGACGACGACGACCTGTACGAAGATGCCGGCGATCTCGAGTTCTTCGACCAGTATAGCGACCAGGGCTCCTTTGGCCAAGCATACTTGGCCCGTGTGCCAAAGGACTTGTGGGAAGCATGGGACAGCCTACCGGATGACGCTGAGATTGAAGTCGGCACGATGCGACAGTGGGACGTTGTGCGCCCAGATGGCAACGTTGAGGTATGATGTATGACGGACTGTGAAGGACTGGACAGCTGCTCAGTTGATTGTTTTATCTAGCACCGCTTCAAAATGCTACTCAACTCCGACCGAGCCGAACATCAACTGATGCCCAAGGAATATGATCTGGAGATGGGCAAGGAACTTGCGCGCAGCACTTTTGTCTTCACTGAAGAGGACCTGCCTGGCTTCAAGGCCAAGTCCAAGGCGAGAACCGACGCGGCCAACGCTGGTATCCCAGCCCGTTTTCTGCGGCCCAAGGCAGACAAAGTGGAGAAAAAGCCGTTCGAGAAGGGCCGTCGTTGGCAGCCCTACTACCGCAAGGCGATTCCTAGTAAGCTCGAACCACGTCAGCTGTCATAAATCAGGTCTAACTTTGCGTAGAGAAAACGAAGATTGCCGCTAGAATTCAGTACGAGCTTGCTTGCAAGCCTGTTGATAACGCCGAGAGTCAAGCAATCCTACAGCGGAAGCAGGTCGAGGCCCAGAGGCCGAAGCACACGCTTCAGATCATGGAGCAGCGCGCAGCTAACAGTATTATACACCATGGTTCGGCTGCTGCTGTGGAGAAGTTCGGCTCCTTTATCGTGAGTAGCAAATCATCAGTGCGTTGTGTTTCACCGCTAACGCAGCACAGAAAACATCTGCACCCACCAAGGCCACAAAGCCCAAAAAGGCCGAGAACAGAGCTGCCCGTATGTCGGAAGAACAGCTTCTCGACGGTCTTATGGAGGCTTTCAGAAAGTACGAGTACTGGAAAATGTCTATTCTCAAGGCCAGGTTCGACCAGCCCGAAGCTTTCTTGCGCCAGACTCTGGAGAAGATCGCGGTGCTCAACCGATCGGGTATCCACGCCAATGAATGGTCTCTACAAGAGCATCTGAAAAGTATGGCTTCCGGCGCAACCAGCGAGACCGCCCCAGAAGAAGCCGCCGCCGAAGACGACGATGAGGAAGTGGCTATGGAGGATGTTGTATAAATGATTGTACTGTTATCACATGGTTTGCGGACTTCAAAGCCTGAAAGGCGTTGCATGGCGTTTGGATGGGCACTGCTCGACTATTTTCGAGGGTGGTTTGCTACTTTCAGGGACCTGGAGACTTTGATACCCTTGGAGCACTGGGCTACGCCACGTGTCGAAAGACATACTTAGCCGCTACTCGACGTACAGGCTTCGGGACGGGAGGCGAATAGATCACACATTCCGCTTTCTCGTTAAAAGCTTTCGCAACGTTTTTGGTGAAGTGTTTTCTGCAGTGTTCAACATCATGCGCCCGGTCTTGGAGCATCGCGGTTGTCTCCGTGATTGGAAGATCGCCTCTCTTCAAAGTGGGGAACCCACCAACTTCATCCTTACAATACGACATGTCACGGTTGATGTGACTACGTATCCATTCCAACACCAGGCGTGCATACACTTCCAGAAGAGCCCTTTGCCTCTATTTGGTCCCTACCATCGCAATCATGCCTCAGAAAACGCTCAACCTTGTCTTTGACTTCGATGGAACAATCACCACAAAGGACACAATCGGTACCTTGGCACAGATTGCCTTGCGATTCCAGAATGAACGCGGCATCGACCTATCCTCCGCATGGCAGCAGATACTCAAAGACTACAGTCAAGATCACAAACACCATGTTTCCACATATAAACCTGTCGCAAACGACCGCCTCTCTCTCCGAGAAGAGCTCACCTATCTGCGGGGCCTGAGTGAAGTTGATCTGCGATCTGTTAAGCGTGTGGAGCAATCAGGGTTATTTCGGGGTATCAGAAGAGCAGACCTTATGAAAGCTGGGGATGTCGCACGAACGGAAGGGACCGTGAAGCTACGTGATGGGTTTGCGGATCTTATGGCCGTGGCCAAAGACAATGGATGGACCGTCTCGGTGGTTTCTGTCAACTGGTCAAGGTCCTTCATCAGCGGCGTCTTGTCGGACTACAGTTTCGATATTGTTGCCAATGAAATCGAGATGGATGGAAGTATATCTGGGCCAGACGTGCTTGGGCCACCGTCGCGAGAGACTACATTAATGACTTGCGAGGATAAGCTGCGCGCTTTGCGTGCCTTGGCTACTCGTCAGGGAGTGAAGAATGCCGAGGCCTTAGTCTACTTTGGCGACTCTACAACGGACATAGAGTGTTTGCTGGAGGCCCGTGGCGTCGTAATATCGTCGGGGCCGGACTCAAGCTTGATGACAACTCTGCGGAGGGTAGGATACGAGGTACCGCAGGTTGATGAACACCGTCCCTCGAGTGGTATTGCATGGGCCTCGACGTTTGTGGAAGTTAACGAGTGGCTTTCTCACTTCGAGGATTGATTGAAAAATCGGGGCTACCAAAAATATTCAAATACTGCCCAAAGAGGACTTTATTAACAACCGTTGGCGATGATGTACATATCCTGCGTCTGGCTCTTTGTTTGCAGAACTGGGGCCTGTAAGGGCACTCGACAATTGTCTATACCTGTGTCTAAAACAAGGCAGTTGAGACACTAAATGCTTCAATATTCCATTGTTGCCCAGAAAAACCATGAAAGGAGGGGGGGACATGTATGTTGTTCAGACATTCATGTAGTAGCCATTACGAAGGATATAAACATCCACAGCCGTCAACCAGACCTCGGAATTCATATCATACTCGCCGAGTACTCAGCAACAAAACCAACTGGACAGACTCGCTCACCCCTACGTTTACAAAGTTATTCATCCGGAACCATGTGCTTCTATCGCGGAACCGTTTACAAGTGCAACCACAGCGAGATCGGTAAGAAGGTTTCTGACTGCAAAGATCAGCAGGACTTCCTCGCTGGCACTACGAAAGACAAGAATGCGTGCGCCGAGCGCCAGATTCATTCGATGAACCGTGTCCGCGTTGATGCCAACTGCAGAAAGTGCCAGCGTCTCGATGCACTCAAGACCCGCACAAGAAAGACGTTTTTGAGTCTTCGGGAGAACTTGGAGAAACGCAAGGCTGCTGCCGGCAAGAATGACATGGAGGCACCTAAGGCTGAAGATGCTGATAAGGCTGACGATTAACTCAAAGATGGCTTGTCTTCTCATGTTGCCCTTGATGATTTTGCGCCTGCCGAGAAGGAAAATGCATTTGCCCAGTCTAGCGAAGCCCCTTAGCCAGTCGAGACATCCAATAATACCTTCCAACATCGCTGAGATCGTGTTCTAAACCCATACCCCCTATCATGTATAATAGCCTCTATAAGCTATGTAAAATGTTAAAGGATTGGAAGTGGCGTAACGGTGTTCTGTGTTTCTGATCCAGATCGCTTAAGCTAGCTCATCGTGTTCAACTGAGCCGCCGACAAACTGCTCCTAGAACTTCTACCACCGCGCTTTAGGTTTCTCCTCTTCATCCACATTTACTCTGTTCATCACATTAAGAAACACCCTTTCCAGGGTGACGCCGTCGATGGAGTAGTACTCATTGCTACGGTGCCCCCTTCGCTGTTTCCAACATATGAATCGAATCGACAATCGTGTTGACGCCATCTTCATTCTAGTTCTGATCATCTTCAGTCCCGTATTTTCCCAGGGTCCCGGACCCCGGAAAAGTGATCCTGATTTGGCCACCCTCTCATGCACCCAAGACCTGACGGAAGTCATCTCCGCGACTGTGAACAACAGTGCTGTTTGGGAAGTCTTCAAACGTAATAGAGATTGTTGTATCTCAGACGCAGTGTTCGTGTGTTGCCGATAGCAAGAATTCGTCGTGACATGACAGCGGCTCTGTGAGCGACCGTGTCTGCCTCTTCCATGCTATGCGTCTGCATCTGACATCAGTATGTAGAGATGAGAAAGAGAGGCTATGCGAAGCTTAAGATGAGCAGCAATAAGCGATTTGGGGAGATTTGGCGGATGATCTTTCAGAACGCTCGCTTGGCTACGGCGTCCATGGCTCACGTCGGCTCGTTCAATACAAGGACTGGAGGTGCGCCTAAGATTGATCACCAAGTGCTGTTTCTGGGACCTCAGAAAAGGGTCAGAGCATACAAATCAGTGCAATGGCAGAATCAACTTTTGCTTGTGCCCACCCGAGAGCGGCTGGCCACTTGGCAAACGGTGACAGGCCCAACTTTGCCATGATTATGTCAACATTCCGCTGAACATTGTCGACGCCCTTGATCTTTGCGAAGAAAACCAGATACTCTTTGGTGTTCAAAAGTCCAGGGCATCGTAATTGGCGCAAAATTCGAATATTTAGCAATCAATCGTTCAACTAAACGCCCTGGTGGGTGTGCCTCTGTGCAGAGACACTCCTTGCGTCCTCTTCGCAGAGATATCCGTTGCCGATGGGAAAGAATATGTTCAGTCCAAAGGTTGTGGCTGTCATCACACCATCCGTCTCTGCAGTGTCAATGAAGGTGTTCGGCCCTGAGTTGGTCAACCACGATCTAGCTCATTCTGAAAGGGGGCAGTGACTGAGTGTGCTCACCGCGAATGCAACAGCAACAATGGCGAGCATGGGCTTGTTCAGGGAAAATGTTGCGAGAAACGCTCTTGGCCCGGTCTTGTACAAAACCGACACGATGCAGCTGAGAGAAGGGCTGCTAGGCCATAGAGAGCCAGGACTGGCAACATTAGCTTAGCGCCGCCATTCCAAAAGGGCATCTTGCTCCTGAGATGAGAGGCAATAGCCAAACAGATGAAAGAAACGAAACCAATTCGAACAAGGCGTACGCAACCCGCAGAGGTGCTCTTCTAACCCCGTTGGCTGGATGTCAGCGCAACGGGGTGCCGTATATCCTTTCAGAATATCAGAAGAGGAAGAAGTGACGGCTATGGTTAGTGCCAGGACGGATACGTAGGGCCACCAGTATCTATTCAAGACGACTATTCTCTTCGAGAAGAGAGCATTCACTTGTAACCAGAATGATACCAATTTTCAAGCTGCCAGATCGAAATCCGTGAGATGAAAAAGTTGCTGAATGAAGCCGAGGAAGAAGGCAAAGCCATCAACATTGGCGATCAGCTTTTGCCAACGAGAACGAAAGCCTCGGTCCCACAACTACTGGGACCTGCTAGAGAAGAGAAATTTAGCAGAGTCGGTATTCGAGTTCGTTACTGCATTTCCACAGCTACCTGTAGGGGCAAGAGTGAATTCTCCAAGGTCGCCATTATGCTGAATCACGAACGGGACTCCTCTTCTGGCTGAGTCTGCTCTAATGGTGTATTTAAAATGATGAAATCCATTGATAGTGTCAAAAAATAGTCGTCTGCGGCGAGTCTCTGAAAGCGACGGAAGCGTGGCAGCCGCTGATGCCTCGAATGTTGGTGAGCCTCGGTTAGGAGACCCCATTCGTCGTCTAAGTACCGAACACTGTATGAGCACCATAGTAACCAGAATCAAGTATGCCTTGACGATGAGTACAACAAAATGCCTAGCGACGGCAACAATAAATGTCTTCCAAGCTAGCGCGCGAAATTCCTGCAAAACAGAGCCAACCATGAAAGCCTCCGCATGATGTAGATGGTGACGACCCGACCAAAAAGAGAAAATAATCGCTTGGATAGCATGGATGTGACATCGAGCCTGGTAGCTCCGTTGCAGAGGGCGATGGGCCATAAATATATGTCGCCAGAACTACTTCATGAAGGTTCATGCCTACCCTGTAAGCTGGCGGCAAACAGATAAGATGGCGTTACTCGACCTCCGGTTCTCTTTGCGAAAGCTTCTTCCAAAACCTTTGATGGCGCCCTACGTGATCAGTCCTAGACAAATATGCAACCCTCCATTCTTGTACCAAAGCCTCTACGGTAACTTGTCGGCGGCAGCCGCCAGAACTATCTATCAAAGAAGTCATTGGCGGTAGAGGAGAGAAACACACCACACGGCACCCTTTGGCTTTGCTTGCTAACCGGAGCCTCGAAGGGCCAAAAGGTGCGTCCAAATACGAAGTCAACATAAAGTCCACCGGCTGCGGATGAACTGGGTTATCATTACCACCGGTACAAGTAAGTGTATATGCCTGGTAGGTACTCCGTAGCTCAAGAGCTTTCGGACAGGTGATCAGACAACTAGCTATCAAGTTCTACAACACTGTCAATTGGCAGAATGATTCAGACGAGACAAGTTCTGCATAGCAATAGTAACTGAAGCATAGAATTCGCTGACGAATCCAATCCTCTTCTCGATTTGTTCTTCGGTCTTATAGTTCACCTTCAGTAAATTGATGGTTGCGACAAGAGTCGACAGAGGTATTTGATGGCGAACCCCATGGCCAGTATTCGGGCTACTAAACCGAGTTTATTCAACCCAAGAAACGAACTGCACTCGTTGAGTTCCACTGCAATTGGCCTCGATTTCCAGGGCTGTTTCTCTGAATCACACCACCCTGTGGACTTGTGCAGACTAAGTACGTATCTGAGGTGGCCCCCCTAAGGTCGCATACTATGTAGGTACACAACAATACTCTTAACACAGCCGGAAAAACACAGTACATATAAGTGTCATGCCCAATACTCAATGGGACCTGTTCCACCCTACCAGAGCCCCAAGCTCTATTGCCGCGGTCCTAAATCCCCCGTTCTTCATCCTCGTCCCGTTTTCTATCCCTTCGTGTCTTGTACAACCTGAGGAAGGAAGAAAAAAAAAAGCACGAACCACGCGCGCGCCCCTGGTTACACATCATAGGCCATCCGTTTTCTTTCTCATCTCGACCTCCCCTCTATCCCATACTCGCGATTTCTCAGCCCTCCGTCACGATGCTCTCGAGAAGACTTGTCGCGACCGCGCGCTCGGTGCCACTGCGCCGGTATCAGCCCCGCCAGCTTCCGCTGCAGCTGCCACAGATGATGCAGCACGTCCGCAGCTATGCCGACAAGATCGTTAAGGTGCCGCAAATGGCCGAGTCCATATCCGAGGGTACCTTGAAGCAGTGGACCAAGCAGGTTGGCGACTTTGTCGAGCAGGATGAGGAAATCGCAACTATCGAGACTGACAAGGTATCTTTACCCATTCGTGCAGTCGCAATTATCGTGAAGCATTTGCTGACCCCCTTTTCTTCTCTAGATCGATGTCGCTGTCAACGCTCCCGAGGCCGGTACCATCAAGGAGTTCCTGGTCAATGAGGAGGACACTGTCACTGTTGGCCAGGACATTGTCAAAATGGAGCTTGGGGGTGAAAGGTCCAGTGAGACCAAGGACACTGGTGACAAGAAGGAGGCCGCAGAGAAGCCCAAGTCTGAATCTTCGGAGTCCAAGCCAGAGCCACCCAAGACGGAGTCGAAACCCGAGCCCAAGCAGGAGGAGCCTCAAAAAGATACATCTACCAGCAAGCCGTCCCCCCCATCCAAGGAGACGTCGCAGGCTGCCCCCGTTTCCAAGGACACAGCAGCAGCCGCCGCGCCAGGTTTTGGCAGTCGTGAAGAGCGCCGCGTATGCTTCTACCATGATAGCCCTCATACCTTATCCTTGCGAGCGGCGGAATTAACTTGTGTTTCTAGGTGAAAATGAACCGCATGCGCCTACGAATCGCCGAACGACTCAAGCAATCGCAGAATACTGCTGCATCCCTCACCACATTTAACGAGGTTGATATGTCTTCTCTCATTGAGTTCCGGAAGCTCTACCGCGATGAAGTGCTCAAGAAGACGGGCGTCAAGCTCGGATTTATGAGCGCCTTCTCTCGTGCCTGTGTTTTGGCTATGCGCGACATCCCCGCCGTGAACGCGTCTATCGAGGGCCCCAATGGCGGCGACACTATTGTGTACCGTGATTATGTCGATATCAGCGTGGCTGTGGCCACTGAGAAGGGTCTTGTCACGCCTGTTGTTCGTAACACAGAGTCGCTGGACATGCTGGGTATTGAGAAGGCCATCGCAGACATGGGCAAGAAGGTGAGCTCCTTTGTATATCCATGAGCCAAGGTACCGAAGTAACAGTGATCCAACAACAGGCCCGCGACAACAAACTTACCATCGAGGATATGGCCGGCGGCACCTTCACTATCAGCAATGGTGGTGTATTTGGTTCCCTCATGGGAACTCCTATCATCAACCTCCCCCAGACTGCTGTGCTCGGACTGCACGCCGTTAAAGAGCGTCCCGTTGCAGTCAATGGCAAGATCGAGATTCGCCCCATGATGTACTTGGCCCTCACCTACGACCACCGTCTTCTCGATGGAAGGGAGGCTGTTCAGTTCTTGGTCAAGGTTAAGGAGTACATCGAGGACCCCAGGCGGATGCTCCTGTAAAAGCTGCCTTGTATTTTGCGGAACCAGCGACATACACCCTGCTGTGCTGGTAAGCATCGCCGAGCTTTTGTACCACCAGGGATTTTACCACATAGACGAATAAGAGAGTAGGAAGTTGCGATGTAGCCTGAATACCATAGCATGATGTTGGTGTTTTGTCTCCATGCCAGCACACCTAGGCAAGGGCTGTAGATGTGTCATATTGTACAGCAACAGAACTACTGAGCAGGAAACACCCGGAACAAGCCCCATGCTGCTGCCTTTCAGAGCTGCCACAGGTGTTCCGGACCTCGGGTGGCCCAAGACGCTGGCGATCAATCTGTGTGACCTTCGTCCGTTGAACCCTGAGGTTGACATCTGGCTGCACATGGGCACTAACGCCTTTGCGCGCCGATACATGTTCAATATCTTATGAAAATCGAACCATGCAATGCCACTGCGGCCAGCTCTTATCGATGGAAAGACTGGAAGGTCGGATCCACGGTGGCATGCATACCGAACGAGAAAGTGTTAGGCCGCCAAATATCGCTCGATGCGATTTGACTGTTTGGGCCGGCATTCGGGGACACAACGGAGTTTGTTGAGCTCAAAAGCAGCCACAAATTGTTCGTCGCTTCGTTTAAACGATGCAGTAGAACGGCACCCTTGTCATGACTATTACTCATGGGTGTTGATACGTAAGGGTGCGGTTAGATACTAGAATATAGTAACAAGGGTGCCTCTAGAAGCCACTTGGGTGCCATGTTGATCACTAGACAAGTAGAAAGGAACCAACCAGTCATAATGACTCTGGCTGAGTAATAGCGAGTAGCTGCGGTCAAAAATAAGAAAACGATAACTCCCCGTAGCAGAACCTCCTTCCGGGCCTGGAGACGGGTCATGGCACAATGATCGTGTGGGGTCGTTGGTATTGGAGTCTCGGTTGGCAGAAGTGAAGTCCGAGCGGTGTATCCGTACGCAGCTGCCAAAGGCAATGGGACATCCGACGGCAAGAAGACAGGACGAGACAGATCAGATACGGCTGGGTCAGGTTTATCGGGACGAGTTGCAACAAGCGGTCAGAAACCCGCATGGAAAACCAGCAAGGCGGCAGGAAGGCAGGTAAGCATGCCGGGAATGTCTGTGGATGCGCGAGAAATGGACGCGGCTGAAAGCCGAAGCTCTGCTGCAGCGGCTGCAAGGAAACACGAATGAAAGGAGGCGGGCTTCCCAGGGTTCACAAGGCCAAGGGTGTTTCCGTGCTGTCGCAACTCCCATCTAACGGAATGAAGGGTCTTGGTTTGGACCGGCCGCAAACAGCAAACTTGCTCGCTTCACATAGCCCCGGATTGCTACGGCGACGGCAGAACCGGCTAGCCATGAATGGGGCGGGCCCCTGGGCCAAGCAGTTCAGCCTAGAAAGTAGAAGCATGAGGCAAAGACACAGATCATTATCATTGTGACAGCACACATCTGCCGGACAGGGCCGGTGAAAATAAGGTGTAGAAGGAAGAGTGGGTACTTTGAGCTGTCAAGCTGTGTAATGCAGAGCATACTGGAGCGGGACTGCAGAAAGTCCGAACGTCATGGTTATTGTTGTTTGTTGTTATTGTTGTTGCGTTGTGTTGCGGAAGAAAACGTTTCGTACCTTGAATATCCGTACCTAGCCTAGGTACCTGGGTACCCAAGTGAGGAGGAGCCTTAGCATCGTCGGAAAATATGAGGTGTGAACCAAGGTGTTTTGCGCAAGCAAGGCGGTGGATGGTCCTTATCTCCAGGGTCTGGGGCGAGCGGTCGATGAGTCAAGAGGACGAATACCAAGATCAAGGACCGGCAAGAGAACAAATAAGGACGAGTGATCTAATGCCAGATGGGATGATAGCTGGTGACAGAATGCGCAAGTGAAGCGTTCGCCGGCCCAGATATCCGGTACCTGCCTAAGGTGCCTGCTTTGCTTTTTGTACCTACAAGAAAGCACCTACTTAACTAAAGTACACAGTACGTACTGGGCTCTTCTGGGATGTGATAAATTCCGGGGATCGGGCAGGGCGACTTTTGGCCAATGCAGACAGAATACCTACAAGAAGCAGTGGAGTGAGAAGTGTACCTATATCCATGTACGGATATGCATTATATATGCATCTTGTTTCTTTTGTTTCTTGGGCCCCGAGCCTGCACCGTACGGGGCCTACCTAAGCGGTGTGGCCGCCGCACCTCGAAGCATGCAAAATCCAATGGCTTGTTGCTAGTGTACGTATAGGGCGAGTATCGTTAAGATTGCCTCCCCTCAACGTCGATCAGGTGGTCCAACGCTAAGCCCTCATAATACTGGCTGGGGCACCGGGGGGGCGGTGGCTGGGGGGCTACTGGGTTGGTCATGCTTTCCTGTCACCACTGCCTCTTGTTGTCTCTTGTTTTCCCTTGTCGTACCACAAGAGACGCTGTATCACGCATCGTAGTGCACATGCGTCTGCAGTGGGGTAAGACAGACTTGTGCATGCGCGCGATGCAGGACAATCAGCACAAGCATCCGATAAACCAATGCAAGCCGCCGCCCCTGCAGGAGCAAGCTGGTGGTTCGCCGTAGCGGACGCTTGGAAGGACCGGGTCTAGGATGATGGTATTCTGGCAGAGAACGAGAGCTGAAAGCGTCCTTGCAATCCCACCCAAATGCTTGGTCAAATAAGTGGCCGAGATCCACCAAGCAAGCAATGAGATGTTGATGCATTGATGCACTGATCAGCCTCGAGTTGGTTGATGGATACGATGCAGTCGCGTCCCCTTTTGCCGGTTGTCTTATTGGATATCGAGTCTAATTTCCTGCATCCTCAGCAACCCCTTCCTAGGTCCATTGGAGCTTTTTTATTCTCTTCCACAACAGTTGCATTGGCTAAGCGACACCAAATAGATTGATTTCTTACCAAGCAACAATCGTATCCGCTTCAGGGGGGAGGAAAGAGAAGTAGACAGATGTCCAGGCAGAAAGGCTCTCTACCTATGTACCTACCGACCCAACTGGGGGCAGACAAGAATAAAACGAGCATTCCTCGTGCAGACCGCTGGGCCGTGTTGTTGCGGACGGCCCAAAGCGCTAGCGCCCTTGACCAATAATCCTAGGCTGTTGATCCCTTTCCCCCTCAAAGTCCCCTAAAACAACACCCTACCCCCCTTTCTTCGCCTCGGCACCATGTACCTATCCACTATCCGCTCGACAGACGATACCTTGCTTCAGTGTACAGTAGCCGTACCACCCCAAGGTACCGAGGTCAGCCTAGCCCGGCTCAGGTACTTACCCACTCTGTTGCTCCTACCGGCCTGTACAGTGCATTGCCTTCCCGCTTTGCCTGCCATCTCCCGTCCTCCACCTCCGTTGCCCACCGCTGCCCCAGTCTCATCAACCTGCCCATCGCACCATCCCCTCTCCATCGTCTGCGCCTCTCCTCCTCCTCCTCCTCCTCCTCCTCCAGCCCAAGATATTATGTGCACACCCCATTCTCGTCCCTTCTGTTCTCTAGCACAAGACCCAAAGACCCAAAGACCCAAAGACCCCTTCGTCAGCCGGTCGGGACCTCTTTTCATCTACAACGCGGAATGTGTGACTCGGTTTTAACACCACTGCCCTTTATCCTCCATATTGCCGCCCGTTCTCCCGCCCCCTCGCCTTGTGTCTGCTGCCCGTTGTGTTTGTTTGTTCGCCCCTGCTGCCACTAAGGTCTCCTCTGCCGATACCAATACCCTCGACTTTCTTCTACCTCCTCGACCCTCCTGAAAACGAGATCCCTCGACAATCTTCAACACCTTCCCTTCGAAACCCACTTAGTTTCCTCCCTTGTCGAACGACCACGAGACCAAACACCAAACCGACACTACGCAATCACGATCTGTCGCTGACACCTGCAACCGTATTTTCGCCTTCTCAATTGTCCAGCCGCCCTAGAACAGATCGTGCAAACACGCGACGAGCCTTATTGTTTTGCCGCGCCCTCTCCCACATTTCCTGCAGCTAATGTCGCCCTCGCCCACCTGACATCTCGGGCCCTCCGTCGTTCACCATGGAACCCGTTCCCGAGACCGAGAGAATGGAGGAGTTCCGATCCTCGCCTCTTCACTCGCTCCGCATACAGAACCCGGCCCTCCTCCCTTCTGCCGTTGCCGAGCCCGAACCTCTGCGAAAACCTCCCACTCTGCGCCGCCAAACAGATCCAAGTCCCACTTCTCCGACTGCCCCGTCTTGGACTTTTACCCCTCTACCCTATCGGCCCCGTACGACCTCGCCCCTCTCTGGTCATCACACGAGATCGAGGTCTGCAGCAAGCTTGGCTCCCCCAATATCTCGCACACAGTCAATGCCCGGCGTCAATGCCGCTGGTCATATCCTGTTCTCTCCTCAACTTCGCCCCTCCAGCCCGTCCGGGTCACCCAACCGCGTTCGAACCCCGCGGAAGCCTGTCGACGAGGCGTTTCCCACCTCGCCCATTCGCACCTCAGTCTTGGAGCCGGATCGCAAGCTTACTGAGCGCAACAGTTCCCCAAGCTCGATGGGAACAACGCCCTCCATGATCCTTCCCCGACACCGTCGTCCGTCTTCGCCATTACGACATCCCGGCCATTCTAGCGCTGGATCGCTTCCGATGCCCACTACGCCTACATCTGCAACCGCCTCGCCGTCTTTCAGAGGATACGATTCCTTCTCTCACGGCTATGGTGTTTCCGCTTCGTTCCCGTCGTTCCCGTCTTCATCGGTTCCCTCCACCCCAACTTCGACGAGGTCGAGAAGCCCAAGCATCTCTAGTCTCGAGACCATACCAGACTCACCTGATGCCGAGGAAGCTGCTATGGAAGCAGAGAGGATCGCTCAGCTCAAGGCTGCTGCTGAGGCTGCCGAGGGTGGCGATACTGGAGAAAATAAGGGTAAAAGCAGCCTGGACCTACCTTCGCGGGGCAGAACGTTGGGCTTTGGGTCACGGGACAAGCGGAAAAGGTGGAGTGTTTGCGGTGCTGAACGACGGCAAGATCTCGACCTGGAAACGATTTGGGAAGATTGAAAGAAACAAAAGGTGTGCTGGAGCTATGCTGTAGCTCCAGAAGGCAGCCGAGCAGATGTGGCTGGGCGCTGAACTTGTCTCCAGCAATGAACTGGTACGCCTCGGGCACGAGACGGCATACAACTACCTCCCGACACTCACTTGTGCAGAGCGTCGGTTTTCCTTGCATTGCATTTGGCATCTGATAGGTAAGGGGCATGGCGGCGTTCAGTGAACTCCTTCTGATACCCTAAACTGCATTTCACCTTTCAAGGGCACTACGAAAACATTGTCATCATAACTGGGTACTGTACTTTACGATTGCTTAGCCCCACTGTCTCTTTCTCTCTCTCCCTATGGGGCTCGACCCAATGGTTCGAGGGCGGGCGTAGGTGGTCTGTCAATCAATGATATTCATTACATTCACGAGAATTTGATCCCTTTTGAGGGCATCCTGTCGTCCAAGCTGCCATAAACCCACTTGCTTTGCCCAACGTGAGGGTGTCTCAGTTGTGGGTCGCCCCAAGGGCGGTGCTCCTCGGCCCCCTTACACAATACTATCTTTTCCCCTTCCCCATATTTTAGGAGGCGACTCTCAATAGACAGCACTCATAGTGTTCCCTCTATTCTTCATCACTCGTCACCGTGCAGCTCTTGCTGTCTCGAAGGATATCCGCCAACTCCCTAGGGACCCGGCCGAGGAGGTCATAACGTATAAAACCGAAATCGAGTAACAGCTTCTGGGTTGATGTTTTTCCCATTGCAACATCACCAGTCAACTGTTATTCAACCACGTCATCATTGAACCCGCAGATTTCGGTCTCGAACACATTCCTTCCCAGGCTTTATTTCTTGCTCACGCGGCTTCATCATATTTCGCAATGCGGTACGCCCGACTCCTGGGTGCCATCTTACTCTACTCCAGAAGAGTGAATGCAGCATCGAAGGTCTCCGAGGAACAGGCAAGTCAAAGAAAAATATATCCCGTCACAGGTTGCTAACAAGAATCAGGCCGTCGCACGTGTCATTCAAGGTCGAAACTTCCAACCAGATCCGCAATTGGGCGAATGGACCCATCCGGTCGCCGCACGGGGCCGGTCAGGGCCCCACTTTAACGGTACCGTCAACGCGACGTCGTCGGCCGGCACTGGGACGGCGGGCGCACCCAGTAGCAGCGCCTTCAGCCTGCCGTATAATATCACGTCCATCCACGCACCAGGGTGTCCTCAGAGCGTCACAACATCTACTACAACAGTCGACGTCACATTTTACATTACGGCAACAACTTCGTACGGTGGTAACTTGACGTCTTTCAGGAGCACCAGCACGGGAACTCCTCCATCCTCGTTGTCATCGCAGATCTTTGCAAACTCCACAAGCTCGAGGCCTGCTTGGAATGAATCTTCGAGCTCATTTCGTCTCTCTACCGGATATACGCTGCCTGTCAACTCGTCGCACGCCTCGACGACAATCTCGTTCACAACGGTTTCTGAGACGCCTTGCCCTGACAATACAACCAGTCTCCCGTATCACTACTCAAGCTCGTTTTTGGGAACCGGGGGTTCGACCAGCACAGTCACCTCCGTGGCCGTTTGGTACAACACTACCTCCGCTGTTCCTTCACAGACGACTGAGCCCTGTAGTGATGACCCAAGCACAACGACCCATTTGAACCCGACTTCGGCCGCTTTCAATACGCAGCTGAACTCAACTGCGCCGTGGCCCACGAGAGCATCGACGAGCACAGCTCAGGAGACGCCGTGCGACAATGAGACCAGCGGTTCAAACGTTACTGCCACTCATACCACCGCCACATCCAGTGATTCGCACGTCAACTCGACCACCACGTCCATGGTAACTCCTGTCCTCAGTAAAACCAGCAGTATCGCATACTCTACATACAATACGACGACAATGAAGTCTGTTTATTCATCATCCTTCCCAGTCCCGACAGAAAGCTGCGTCATCGATACTTCCATGGTCCCCGTCACCATCGCGCCACTTACCTCGGTCCCAACCTCGACCATCATTCCCACAAAGACCGTTTGCCAGGAAGACGCGCCGACCGGTAAACCGAAGCCCGGTAATAATCATTGCGGCGTTCACGGATTACCTGTGGGCAACTACTTCCTAGCGCGATTCGTAGAGAATGCGCCCGGTGTACCCGTAACCTTGGAGGGCTGCTACCAATTCTGTGCTGTAGGTGCCCTTAGTTCCTGGCCCTTTCCCAAGCATCTGCAATCAATGGAGAGACTTACTGACGCACAATCTTGCAGAGTGTCATGGACGCCACTAATGGCTGCAAAGCCTACCGCTTCTATCCCGAGAGGGGCCTCAACGTCCAGCGATGCGACCTCTATGGTAGCAGCGTCGCCTACGCCTTGGATTCTATCGATAACGATCACCCCGACATATGGTTTGACCTCAATTGCGGCTCTCCATCCGACGAGAGGTGGGCGCACCTCCCCGGGATGACTCGTCTCCGGGAGCTGGGGCTGTTGGGGTAGAGCAGTCTTGTTAGACTTCACCCCGACAATCTTGCTACCTGCGAAACAGGGTGACTATACATAGGGAGCAACAACAACGATCTTGGCAGTAGTAATAGTAATAGAGAATAATGAGGAGGTTGATTGGTGTAGGCCTCTGACATGAAAATTAGGATCCGTAGTGAGGAAGCAAGGATGCTCCTGACAGGAAAATTAAACATTCATATTTGGGCCCCATGTGCTTCGGAGCTCGTCTTGTGACGTTCTTCGTCTAATCAAATGGTATCCTACGAAGAGACTCGCGAACTCCCTTTTTCTTCATCTCCTGTGCCGCAGCAACACTACTCGGGACCTTGATGCCACAGCAATCGCCCCAGCCCACATGCTGGTGCTTGTGCTTGCCAACGTTCCCAGGCGAATTCCTACACCCTCCCCCCTCATGCTCATCGTTCTCCATCCCGAAGTCTTGCTCTGTGCTCATGCCATCCACCGCCGGCACGAGCGAGCCAAAGAGAAAATGTTGCATGACAGGCAGTTTTTTCAGAACCTCCGCAACAAACATCCGACGCATGCCCCCTTCCACCTTGGTCCAGGATTTGGCGGCAGAGATATCGTCCAGCATAGGACTGTGCCATCGCAGGCCCTTAACCGTCTTGGTATCGTTGACAAAATTGACCTGGCCGAGATACAGGAAATCGTGGCTGAACTCCTCAAGCGTGAGATCCTGATGGATCGCCAGCGGCGTGATAAAGGGGTGATGGAGAAGTTGCGAAGCGCCAAATAAGAAGGGTAGAAATTGGTAATCATCCAAACCCCAGACTCCATGAGAGCCCGCGGGCTCCAGATAATACGTTAATTGTACGTTGCGCATGAGTTCCAGATATCGCGCAAAGACCTTGAGCACAAGGGGCCGAAAGTCATCTTTGACGATGATTCGAAGCTGGTAAAGGCACAACAGCCACATGATAAAGTTGAGCTCATGTCCAGAACCGTAGTCTATTCGCATCCTGTTTCCAAAAGAGTGTTCCAAGTAGACCGCCACTTCATCGTTCGCCGCCGTGCTGATGCCCAGCTGACTCTGCCATACGGTAGCCTTATCCTTTACCAAATCCAGGAATACTCGGAAGGCCTTATTTCCAAAGCGCGAGCCGCCTTGATCATCTGGTGGCGACTCCTTGACAAGATTGTCAGCTTCTTCGAGTATTCGCAGAATTGCCTGGAGTGTAGTGCTGATTTCGCTGTCTTTGACGGCAGATCGAGGTGCATCTTCGACGGATTCGGAGAGGTTGAAGACAAAAGCAAGAACAAGGCTGTAGGTGGGCGACGAGAGAAATAATTCATGGTCTTTCTGGGATAAAATCCTTCTCGAAGGGACCTTGTATGTATGATCGTGGAGGTCGGGCGGCGAAGGTAACGCGGGTGTCTCGGGGCGAGGCGTAGGGTTGGAGGGGCCGGGGCGACGACGGCGAGGTTCGAGCTTGGGGATCGTTTTGCTTGGGGAGGGCAAACACGATCCACCAACTTGCGATGTTGTATTTACTGAGGCCATGCTGTATAGGGGTGATGGTCCGCCTTTTTGTGGCAGAAGTGAATTCGGGGATGGTTTATTGGGATGTTGTTAGAGAGGAAGCTGAACGGCTCCCCAGCGGAAGGAGGAACGGCACTTGAGACACCGGCGTCATCTGCCGCCTAGAACTGTACGAATAGAGCTGTTCAAGGACTGCCCCTCCGCAGGTAATCGCCTCGGCCCCACCACCTCACCATCCCAAGGTGCCTACTTACCTGTACCTTCTCACCTCCGGATCATTTGCCATTGGTGGGGCGCCTATCTTAGTAAACAAGTACGTACTCGCTGCTTCACCAGCTTCATCTCAATTTTTCTTTCCTCGAGGGTACCGAAGTGAGGCAATCAAGTCACTCAACCATTCCGGCAGCGCGCAAATTTATTTATTCTTCCCGGGCGCCCAGACGCATCGGAAAAGACCAGGACTCAGTTTATCTGACCACGATCGAACCACAAGAACCCATTGTCACTATTCGCCATGGCCCAAAACTTAAACCCCCAGGCTCGCATCTCACACCTGCCACGAGCAGATGGTTCGGCAACCTTCTCAAGGGGCGGTTATTGCGTGGTTTCGTCCGTCAATGGGCCGATGGAAGTGCAAAGACGAGATGAAAACCCCTTTGAATCGGTTGTTGATGTTGTCGTAAGACCTGCTGCAGGGGTCGGAGGTCAGACTCCCTGGTCATTAGCAACTTGCGGAAGTACTTGCTCACGCTCACGATGAGTATTTAGGCACGGGAGAACGCCAACTCGAAAACATTTTGCAGTCCGCCCTCCGTCAGCTCATTCCCGTCAAGAACTTTCCTCGATGCCTCATCCAGATCACACTTCAGGTGACGGAAACCCCCCAAAATGACTACGCGAACAGCAAAGTTGTCCAAGCTCAGTCGGTAAGTGCTAGGCTCGATATCCAAACTGGCGGTTACTGCGTAAGGTCTTTTCTCAAAGATAGGTGCTGACTAGCTGCTTTGCGCAAAGAGCTTGACCCTCCTGCCGGCTCTGTTCCACAGTGCCGTCTTGAGTTTGCTGTCGGCCGCCGTGCCCTTGAAAGCTATTGCCACATGCACCACGCTGGCCATCCTAGAGGACGGCAGCAAGATCATCGCTGACCCGTCTCCTCTGGAGGCAGATCATGCAAAATCTCTCCATGTTTTGAGTTTCACATCGCAGGACGACCTGCTGCTGGCGGAAAGCGAGGGAGCCTTTACCATTGCCGAGTGGGATAAAGTGGTCAGCACAGGCCAGAAGGTTTGCGGCCAGCATCGCGAAGCGGAACTTGGCTCAGGCATGCACGAAGAAGGTCAAGACTGGAACGACATGCGGCAATTCATCCGGACAGTAATGGAAGCCAGAGCTGCGTAAGAATCAGCTCATTCATTGAAACAGGCAGGGGTCTTGGAACAGCTGGGCAACCAGAGAGGCCTTGACGTGGTTACAGAGAAGCTACGATCCGGAGGGGTTAGTGACATCGAAAAGCACGCTCGACAGCGAAGACGACACCCCCGAGAGCAACATACACATCGACTCCTCGGCCAATGGGGGAAAGACGTGGCCAGGTGTCGGCTGATAGGATGGCACGCCGGGGGAAGTGACAAGATGAGACGGCCGACAGGGGGTGGCAAAGGCGATTGCTGATGAGCGTCCATCAAGGCAAGGGGCCAAGGGCTGGCAGGCCATTGTGTTGAACGGCACTACGGATACTCCGTGCAGGTCTTCAGATGTCACGATGGATGGAGAATCTGGAAGCAGCAGCAACATGATGAGGCGATAAGGGATCAGTATTCCCTGCAGTGGAAGACGAGCGAAAACGACATTGGACGGACTGCGATCCAAAAGTCATGTGTCATGACGAAGTGGGTCGTCTGCTAATATGCTGGGATGGCGAGGGTTTGGGGCCGTTTGGGATTTGCTAGACCGCAGCGTACGGCGGCGTTTCAGCTCGACTTCAGGGAACATGAAGAGGGGCAGGTACGACTCTGGCAGGCCTTACTCCAGGAGCTGCATGGTGTTTCCAACCGGGGCATCTCCAAACTGGAAACAACTCCGTAGCCACCTAAGCTACACCAAAAGCAGTTTTGCATTACCTACTGCACCGCTGTATTTGTTCTATCTTCCACAAATAATGATACCCCATCTGTCCCAACCTTCTCTGCCGGCCGCCTTACACACCTGCTTGAGTTTGATGCCGCGTAGAGTGTGCTTGACAGTGCATACCTGAGCAGACGACCCGCGTCTACCAGGCCGCCTCGACTTTTTTCTTACCCTCTTTCTCCGAGTCAATTGGCTCAAAGGGCCCTGCGCTGCCAAGCACAATCATCGGAATCCGGGTAGCATGACAGATTGATTACCCACGGAGAGCTTTGGGTGGGGGTTAAGCATAATTGATTTGGCATGGATGGGCAACGGGTGGGAAAACGACATATCTACCTAGGTATGCCAAGTTCCCCTATTCATGTGTGGTGTGTCCTCCGGTCCTTCTTCGCCTTTGATTCCCCCACTTGCTGGTTCTCTAATATGGGAAGTGAAAAATGCACATAGTAGGAAGAAAAACACGCCAATTCGGCTGCGTTCCAGAGCAGTGGGCCAAGATCTGTTGCCGGTGTGTAGTCCGGACGTTTTGGGTGCGCTTCTAGCTGCTTTATCGGAGAGGATACTTCTCTCAGCCTCCACCCAAAGTATGCATAGCATACGCAGTAGGGCACTAGAGCATCCATCAGCCAGTAGCGTATGCAGACCGACTTTGATATAGGTACCTTGCTGCGACAGGTGGCAGTTGCTAGCCCTGTTGTACACTACGTGGCCTACCTACAGGGGAGGGCACCAAGGTACATACCTACACCCATCCACACTGGCACACACACACACACACCCTTGCCCACGTCACAAAGCGAAGGAGGGAGGACAAAAGAAAAGTGGACGGCGTTTGATCCGCAACAAGTCCAAACCAGGACTCGACTCCTTTCTTAATCTAGTGTACCTATGTAACGCTGACGAAGACAACGACGACGACGACGACGACGACGACGACAAAGGCATGTCAACAGAATGCAGCAAACCAACCCTCACGCAGGACCACCGAATCTTGCCCCATAGGCAGTTGCAGCTCGCACCCACCGCTGGTAATACGACAATATTGGCTAAGCCACGGTTCGTTCTGAAGAGAGGCTTGGCTCTCGGCTCCCCTTGTGTTGGCCTGAGTCTTGTCGTTGTATCTTCCCTACAGAGGCTGGCCCTTTCCACATTTTCACTGCCCACAACCATGATCTTCCAGTTAAGTGAGTCGTTCCTCGATGCTTCTCCATAGCCATCGAGCCGGCTAATGTCACATCATCTCGGACGACAGCCATGATTAACAGCCACCACACCATCGTCGCCATCCACCGTCACGAGTCTCCCTCACCCTGTGGGTTCTTCTCGTCTCTCTGTCCTGTTCTCGACGAACCGCACTTCATATCTCGGAAGGTTGACGGCACAGGCTCAGCAGTTGCAGATAGTCAAGGCTTGAGCTTTCGGGACGCAGTAGCATAATACAGGCGCCACCATGGGATGATCTACCTAGGCCTGTCATTGCCCAGGAACAGAGCCTAAGTCAAGAAGCTGTCTGCGTGCCAGGCTGGAGTTGAGGCCCGACCCGGCGGCAGATTCTTGTGCTTTGCAGGCTCTACCATACCTCGCAGGGGCCTGTCATCAACAGTACACTAGATCAGTCTGTGAGACATACAAGTTATGATTTGAGGCGATGGCAAACATTCCAAAACCCACAGTTTCTTCAAAACACTGCAACCCTTCCTTGCCTGGCAGCGAGCGTCCCAGGCGCAAAACTGCACCGGTCGAGTAGTACAGGGCGAATGAAAGCACATGGCGTCGTTCTGTCGCGACCAGCCAGCGAAGCGCGTTGTTTGTGCCTTGTCGTCCGTCTCGACACATTGGATGGAATGCTCCTCTTTCAGCCTCAGTACGTCTGGCCGCATGATGATCTTGTACACCAATTGGTTACAAATAGCGCCTAGCGTCACTGCCACTCGTTCGGGATGCCCCATCATCTGTCGTTGTCCTGCTCTGTTTCGCTGGAGAAAAGAGGGGAGCTGTTCCGAATCCCAAGGGCCTCCGACGTTAAAAGTCGTGCACGGGTCTGAAGTGACTCGGCGCTATTATTGGTGGCGATGGATCGTCTACTGAACACAACCCGGACTTGAGTAGATGGGTATTCGGTACCGATACAAGTGTGACCCGAGCGGCGACCCGAGCGGGTAGACGATACAATTGGTGTGTCTTGTATTTCCTCTTCAGCATTGCCGGTGATGGGGATCCTGTGCTTGGCTTGTTAACTCGCATCCAGGCATCTGGCATAGGTAGTAGCAATCCTCCAACCATACATAGTAGGGGGGGGGCCTTACCGTTGTCAGACCGACCCCTGTTCTTATTTCCTTCCGCCTATTTGTAAGGAGCCTTCAGGTGGAAGGGATCGAGAAGGGGGTCGTCGGGCAGGGGTACGTACCGCCCGCTTGACCATCAAGTTTGGGGACTCTCACTTCGCAGAACGTACCGATTCCATAGACCATACCAGGTTGGGTCTGAAAGGAGCTACCTAACCCGATAGAGTATGCGTATACCGTAGGTACGTACCTCAATAGACATGCATGGCAAAGGCGCGTACTGCGGGTGCTGGGTTATTGTAGACAGTATCAGCACACGATTGGCGAAATATGGTAGTTTGATGGCTAATTAGGGGTTTGGCAAGTTGCACGCGAGCCTAATAGTCAACGCGTGACAAGGACATTGTGGATAAGAATATGGGTGAGGAATGGGAAGCGAGAAGTATACGACGCATGAGGAAGACGGAAACGCAGGATAATAATGGGTTTTGACAGGTACACCAACCTAGCTACCTAGGTACCCTACCTACCTTGCGGGTACCCAGTGTATCTGCATGTACCTCATGGAATAACGAGTGGATCACTCCCAGTAGTCACATAACAGAACAGGGTGCGGAACGCAAGCTTGGGGGCAGACGTCGTGGCGGGAGCGCCCTATGTCGCATCGCATCCATCCTCATGCGTGATTCGATCGGCATCAAACTGGAAACTGGACGGTAAAGGGGGATAGGGGCAGGAAGCGAGAGATGCCTGGTTATCGTACCTAGGTAGATGGAATATTAAAGCTCCCGCACTGCTGAGTCGGATCTTGAATTACTGGTGTCTCTGCTTCTCGTCAGGTAGTCTGGTCACTCTCTTGTTCGCTTTTCGTTTCGCTTTCCCTTCCTCCCTTTATCCCCCCTTCTTTCGAAGCAGAGCTCTGGTAGTTCTAGCAATTACCTCGGCCGTTGCATCATCTATTGTTTGGGACACCTCCTCCGCCACTACGCACTTCCCATTTCTTTGCCTGCATCGCATCGCATCTGTCTGCACCAGCGACCTACGAGTCTTTTTGTATGTTTGCATTGCATAGCTAGCCCTTTTTTCGCCACTCCTATTCTTTCATAGCGAGAGCACTGGCCGCACCTTGCTGGATATCGCGATTCTTCACCCTCCACCCGACCATTCCTGTTTCCCCCCCCCCTCTCCCAAAAGCCCATATCCCATTGGCAATACGGCAACTCGGCTTCTAAGTATCAGCATTTGTAGCTATTCGAGCACCATTTTCTCCATCAGCAACGGCAAAAAGAGCGACTACTACAGAACTTCAATATTGATAATACATACTGCAGCCACCAATTCATCACCAACCCATCTCGTCGCAATCAGGAATATTGGACGTAGACCTGGCGTCAACACTCCATTACAGCACACGACCAGTGCCGGAACAAGAAAGTCTCGGTCTGATTTAGTGCTCCGTCCCGAGGCGCCAAATCTTGCTCAAGCTAGCGTCATTCATCCCGTCAGCCCCGTCGCGCCCGAGTCACCACTTGACCACGCTCCAACAGTAGTCCGTGGTACCTTTATTTGGCTTTGGCTTTGAGGAAGCTTACGCAAGGACAGGCGATCTCCGTTCTGACCGACGATCGAGTCGCACACGCATAAGGGACGAGACACACATCTTACACACGGCGCAATCAAGGAGCGACAATAGCCTGGTCTCACCGGATCACTTCGCACCACATCTGTGTTGCAAGCCTACGGCTTATCTCTGTTTCGGCCAGTTCACAGCAGCAAAACCTACGGCCGGTACCCAAATTTCTCTCTCTCACTTTCATACTAGTGTGACAGTGTGTGAAGGCCTTGGACTATCACACATTTACGCGCATCCTTATCCGTCACACGCCCAAGCCTCTCATCTCACTTACCGTTACAACCGCACACCACCCGACCTATCGCACCGGTTGTCCGCCTGGTCCGGTCGCTAGCGCTATTGCTGGGGTACCTTTGTATCGGTACCTACTGCAGTGTTCCTTCCGAAGCCCCACGTTCGATTCTCCCTTAGCGTCGCTCGGCCTTAGCGGAGAAACAGCCCCTCCTCTGTTCCCCCGGCATAGGCTTCTGTTATTATTGCCGCCGCTGTAGTATTTCGCGGCAACACTCTTCCCACTTACTCCCCCTGGGCCACTACCACTTGAAGGATCCCCGGTTGATTCGGCAGAAGAAGCCACCGTTTTTGACCATGTCGGGCTTTGTCTCCTCTCCCACAGCCCTGCACCCCGCCCTCAGTAATCCCAATCCGCTTCCGCCGGCGGCGCCGCCATTACAACAGCCGTCTTCGTCCTCCGAACGAGTCATTAAAACGGGCTCGCTTTCCGACCGTCCCAAGAGCTCAAACGCCATCCATGATCGACCGCTCTCTTCGTCCGTCTCGACATCTGGCCTCATTACTCAGTCACTGCATCGCAATGCTGAATCGGTAGCAGAGGAGCCTTTATCTTGTGCCCCAGGTGGTCTTCCCGCTGCTGCGTCTTCATCATCGACGATAAGGAGAAGCTCCCTCTCAATAACATCCACTGCCGCCTACCCCGAGCTCTTGCCGCCCCCTCTGTCGCGGCCCTCCAACGCCAACAACACCGCCCATCACCCTCCCAAGGGCCACCGTCGCGCGCCTTCCCACGAAGTTCCTCGCCAGACTATTATGAAAGCATTGGCTTCGGTTGTTCGTCGAAACAAACCCGAGGCTCTTTCTCTTACAGGCATGCTATCCCAACAGGGTAGTGGCGTCGACAACCGACCTGCCACGTCCTCATCTCAGAAACTGGCCGACGCTCTCAACGAGCTCGCCAACCGTAACCTTACCCCCACTACCGCCCTGCCGTCTCTGCAGTCCCCCTGCTTCTATCACAACCGTTTCGACGATGCGGTCAACATCGACAAGGTCCTCGAGGAGATCAAGAACGACGATTGCATGTCTCACTCGAGGCTAGTGCAGACCGCAACTGGTGTTCGCGAGGTCTCCAAGCAGCTCCAGCGCCGTCCGATCAAGCGTGCTGTCCGAAATGTCATGATTGTCACTAAAGCCCGCGACAACCAGCTCGTCTACCTTACTCGGGAGCTCGCCTCCTGGCTGCTTCGCACCCCGAGGTACGGTTTCGATGTTGGTGTCAACGTCTTCGTTGACGCCAAGTTGCGCAACTCTCGTCGCTTCGATGCCAACGGCATTGTCGCTGAGAACTCTGCTTTCCGGGACATGCTCAAGTACTGGACACCCGACCTGTGCTGGAGCCAGCCTGAGAAGTTTGATCTGGTTCTGACCCTTGGCGGGGACGGAACTGTGCTCTTCACATCATGGCTCTTCCAGCGCATTGTCCCCCCAGTGCTGTCCTTCAGCCTGGGTAGTCTTGGTTTCCTGACGAGCTTCGAGTTTGAAAAGTACAAGCAGCACTTGGACCGCATTATGGGAGAGGAGGGCATGCGCGTGAATCTCCGCATGCGCTTCACTTGCACTGTATACCGAGACGGCACCCTCGGTCAGGAGGCCGAGGAGGGCGAGCAGTTCGAGGTGCTGAACGAGCTCGTCATCGACCGCGGCCCATCACCTTACGTCTCGAACCTGGAGCTGTACGGCGACGATGAACTCCTCACCGTGGTACAGGCTGACGGCTGTATCTTCTCGACGCCCACAGGATCCACCGCTTACTCTCTCTCGGCTGGAGGCTCTCTTGTACACCCCGACATTCCCGCCATCCTGCTCACGCCCATCTGCCCGCACACTCTATCGTTCCGCCCCATGGTCCTCTCCGACACGATGCTCCTCCGCGTATCGGTACCACGCAACTCACGTGCAACGGCCTACTGCGCCTTCGATGGCAAGGGTCGGGTCGAGCTGAAGCAGGGCGACTACGTAACAATCACAGCGTCGCAGTACCCATTTCCCACCGTCGTTCGCACCCAGACGGAGTGGTTCGATAGCGTGTCCCGCACTCTCCGCTGGAACACACGCGCCGCTACGCAAAAGGGCTTTGACCCCTCGGCTGACGGCAGCCTTTGCCCGTCTGAGGACGGCAAGGATGATGACCCGGAGTGGGACATTGACACGGATTCGGCGTGCTATGCAAGCGAGGATGGCAGCATCAGCGCGAGCCCGTTGAGAAGACAGATGAGCCTATTGGGTATGTGATGCTGAACATCGTGGAGGCTGAGAGGAAAGAAGCGAAGATCATGACGATCCTCCCCCCATTACTCTCTTAATTACGACCAAGGAAGATGGTTCATCTCAAGAGAGAAGAACCTCTCGTCTTTATTTCATTGTTCCCACCATAGGCAGATCGGGTGCCAAGGAACACATTGGCTGTTAGCTTTTTACTGCCGTTTCCCGATCATTTTGTTTGATAGACCGAGCGCGGATTTCGAGCATGGAGAGAAAGGGAGAGCGCACGCCTGTGCATTTCGATCGCATTAGAGAAGCAGAGACGTGGGGAAATCTGACCATTGGCATTAGCATGGTAAATATTTCATAAGGCTGGCCGTCATATGTGGGCCGCCGCCCTTTAGCGAGGAGTATAGAAACAAGGAAGGAGGAACCGAGATAAACAAGCTTGCTTCTAAGTATATAAATTTTGGGAGATTCCCGTATTAGCCAAATCGGACCTTGCCGTGGTTGTGGTTGATCCGACCAGCAAGCCTGGTCAAGGATCCAAACAACAAATACCACTACTTGGCAACAAACAGAATGCCAGCCCATGTCCATCTTTATGTTAGTGATGATCTTGTTATCAACTCCAACTCCATTATGGGGCCTAGTCTAGCTGTGGCGCTCCGTACAGACGCAATGCATCAGGTTGATGCTGGAGCCAGTGGACCATTTTTACTGTTGACGGCTGGGCATGGCTGAAGACGTAAGACGTGCCGTCAAGCTGCTCATATGCGATACGTGCGACAAACGACCTTCTGAGGTTTATTACAACATGTTACTCAGACCAACTCTCCCTTCTCTTTGTTTTTTTTTTAAAAAAACTTACGGGTGTACAGACCTCTCTGTTAAAATGGACACTATAGAATACCGTCACAGTGCTGACACACGACACCGACTTGCCCACTTAAGCGTGGCTGACTTCTGGGCCTACTACCTGTCCAGAAGTTATGTGTCCTTTTGCGTAGATGTCACAATGGTATGTCTACGAAATCTTGTATAATGAAGGAACCTAGCTACTGAAGGGTCTTTACGTACTTAACAGTATAGAAAATCTTTTATGCATATTCTATCCTCAAAGGCGAGAAAGGCCCCTTTGTGTACGTAGCTCTATTATTCTATATCCCGGCGTAAAATAACACTACTACCATCTTACACAGGCCCAACACCACTACAGTCAAGATAAACGGCAACACAGTGTTTTGCATGATTTGGATCGCATTTCTCTTTTCTACTTGTTCCGCTGTGGCGTCATTAAAGCTTCCCTAATCCGTAAACAAACATGGCGTAACCGCACCCGGCTTCGCAAAGCTGTCGTCTACTTAAGGATACCAAGAATAAGCTTCCTTCATACCGTGCCCAAGTTTGAGAACCGAGGCATTCCACACACACTCTCCCCCGCAGTGCCCCCTGGCTGTGGCTTTCGCAAGAAAGCGGCAGAAGAAACAGACAGAAACCTGAGGGTTCAGAAGCGTAGTTGTCTCATCCATTTCTGACAGGGCCGTACGCCATCTAGAGCTCGTTCATTGTCCTAGTCTTTTAGGCTTCATATCACAGCCCGCTGAAGTAGATACCACACTCGTGGTTTTCAACAACCATCCCGCTACTTCTATCACAAAGATGGCCAATTTTGGATGCTTGGAATGTGGGGGCTTGGGGACTTTGAGTGGCAGGAACGGATCGCGATTGTCCAAACCGTGTGGAATAACACACTAGGAGTCTCTATCTCCAAGCTCCTTGGCTGAGGGAGAGCAGACCTGCAATGCAATCCATATCTCCCTTCTTACTTGGACTGACTTCGCCGCCACGCATAAACTTCTCTACCTCTTCTGTTTCCTTTGGCGCAGGCGAGCCGCGGCCATCTTCAAATATTGTCAGATCCTTCCCTGAATCTCGACGTCCCATAGCCGGCATCGTCCTGGCACGGTTACCGCTGAAAATAGCAGGCATAGAAAAGTCTTGAAGAGCCCGCCCCGTGCGCCTCGCATTGGCTTTGTTACCGGCAATATTCGGCAATGGCCTTCTGACATCAGATGCCGGCACCGTCTGACGCGGATTACCGTTGGCATCGGGGCTCCAGTTCTCCTTATCAGAGTCGCCTGGAGATATCAACTTGTTAACAATTACTTTGTCGCCTGAGATGTTTTCGTCGTTTAGCTGAGTCGTCGACTTCTCGCCATCACCGAGCGGTGTTTGCATCCTGGCCATGCTGGAAGACGTCCGACTGAGTCTAGGCTTCTTGGCCTGCTGTGATCGAGGCGTTGTTCTGCTGCTTGGGCAGTTCCGCTTGGAATTATTATTCTGGAGAATACCGCTTGTTGAACGGAGGAGGTTGATGGCGGCAACGGCAGAGCCATTGGACTCATTTTCGGCTTGTGCGGTAAGCTCATCGCGACTGTCGGCGTCACAGCACAGTTCCCACGCGTGCGCGTCACGAGATCGACCACGCCCCAACGTAGGTGGTAGGAAGTCAGTAAGGGCTGTGATGGGAGGTAGAGTTACGCTAGGGAGTGCACTGTGACTACGCTGGAGTGGTCGAGACAATCTAGGCTGAGGTAGAGCTGGTGACTCTGAAAACAGTCTAGTAGGCTGCATCCGAGGAGGCGAAGTCTCGTTGGAGACGAGCTCGGCTTTGCCTTCGAGGGAAAGTGAGAGCCGCACAAGTGACTGCTGTGAAGACTGAAGAGGGGGTAGAATGCGCGCTGCAGATGCGACTGATGAGCAAGATGAGGGAGGGCACTGCTCGGATCTGACGCCGTGTAAGTAGGAATGCGAAGAACAGACTGGATAAGGCATACTTGGGGGTATTATCAACACTGCGGTTCAGCGTTGAGGGCGTTGAGAAGGAACTCGTGGGGTTCCAACGGTTTGTCAGAAAGCCGATAGAGCTGGAAAAGGAGAAAGATCCGGTTGACTGCGGCAATGAAGAGTCTGTGGCTTGAGATGTTGGCGTTTCCAGGGTTTTGGTAGCAGCACTGGTCGTTGGAATATACGGCGTTGCGAGTTGAAGTCGCTCATGCGCCTCAACCGTTGTGGATACGGCTTTGACTGGGGTTTCTGCTGGCATAGGCGCCTTCATGGTAGCAGCGTCTGCCACCGGCGAAGCCTTCTCTTCGGGCAGAGAGGGACTATATGTAACAGGGTCCGACGAGACGATTTGCATGCCACCGTAGCGAAGAGCAGCAATCTCCTGGGCAGAGAGCGGACGCGACTTGCGTCTATCGTTCTGTCGACGGTTTTGAAACCATATCTAACAATCAAAGATCAGCAAAGAACACGCGTCACAGCAGGGTAGACGTCTTACCTGAACCTCTTTTTCGTTAAGAGAAACGCGTTTCACTATGTCCAGACGCGCTGTCTTGTCCGGTTTCGGGTTCGCGATGTAGGCAGCTTCGAGGATGGACTTGTCTTTGGCACTGTACGCACGATTGAGGAACGAATTAGTGTCCGCAAAACACACAGCACAGCTCCATTCAGTGTCTGCACGGCGACTTACGCCGTCCTCTTCCTCTTCCCCTTGGGGTGCTTTTCAGAGTCGGCATTTGACACGTCTGTTTTAGCTGACGACGAGGGCGCTACATCGGGAGTTTGCGCTAGGTCGGTGACGGCTTGTCTTGTAGGTGTCTGCGCAGCGTGTTCTGACTGAGTGGGAAATTCGCTTGAGGGCGGGGAGGACGAGGATGGTGCTGCATCAGTCGAGACCGAAGGAGATGCATCGAAGGCGGGCATTGCGGTGGTTTGAGCTAGGAGTGGTGAACGATAGTCATGATCCAAGGTCGATGTAGTCGAACGAGCCGCGAAGGTATGTGAAGGGAAAGAGGGCGAGTACACAAGACACCAAGGCACTGTGGTTTAACAAAACAAGAAATTGGAGATACTCCCAGAGGCAGAGGAAACCTTGGAGGATATAGAAGAGGAAGAATGACGAAGCGCGTGAGAGAGAGAGAGGCTAGGCAGTGTTTCTCAGGAACGGGCGAGGTGGGGAAGCAGGAGCGTCGAGACACGAGCCACGGTTAGTCGTGGTAATTTAGTGAGGGTGTGCTGCAGTACCAATTGCTTGTGGTGTTGAACGCAGCCCAGCGCGTCGAGGACCCGACCAGGTACCTATGGGGGCCCTTACACGTTATGGAGACGTGGATAGTGGATCGGATGTACCTAAACACTCTAGTCCGATGTTGGACTACGAAAAGCGCGATTGCGGCACGTCCCCAGGCCAGACCCCTGAGATTGGGATTATGTACGGAGTACCGACCGCCTTTACATATCTCGATCCAACACATGTCACTGATATTAATGAATTTTAGACATGTAATGCTTCTCGGGAGTATCATCGTGCTCTTGGCATTTAGTAGTGAGAGAAAGGTCAAGGACGCTCCTCATGCTGCGCGCGGCAAGTTGATAGTGCACGCGCCCCATGATTAACGAAACGGAAATAGAAATTCGCCCCAAATCTCTCAGCACTATGGTCTCGAACGCGTGGAATCCACCTTGCATGATGTATCCTTGGACGCTGCGAGCACTCACTAAGAGACAAGTGGTGCTCTGTAGCCCTCATGCATTGGAGGCCCGAGCCAGTCAAGTCGCGTGTCTGTTTTCAATTAGGAATAAAGCAACACTTCACCTTTGGTATCCCGGGGCTACTGCATACTGCCGCACTGCGTAGCTAGCTCGATTTAACCTAGGTAGATGCTCTGTTTAGCCAACTTGCTTCTGGTCTGGTTACCTTGCCTTATTTTGCATCGCTAAGTGAGAAAGCAGCCTAATAACAGTACATCTAGGCCTCGGAGCAGAACCATCACAATTACCTCAGCTGTCAACACGACCTTCTTCGCACTCTACTCCGTACCCATCTGTCTATTCATCGGACAAATCATGCCCCCACCCCCCACACAAACACACACTCTTTCTCTTGTCTTGTCTGGCATAAGTGCACAACACCAACCGCAACTTAAGAATGCTGCTCTCGTCTCCCTCACTGCTCAGCAGGCTTATAGTCGCATGTGACTGACTTAGTGATTGACTGACATCAGACCATCCTCGTTTCCGTATCTGAGTTGCAACCCTACATAGATGATTGCACCAACCTACTTAGTTCCACCCTAAGTACGGATACCCTAAAGCAAACCGGATCCGATGCCCAATTCACAACTTCAATCATAACCCATACGTTTTCTTCCCGCTCGCGCGCATCTCGTGTCCCACCCAGCACTCCCAAACCCTGTCCAAGATTACCCCCAAGACGCGTCGCTAACCCCTGGTGCTGCTCGCCTTGAGCCTCTAGTTTTATGGGCCCACCTTTCCCCAGGACTGGCCTATTCTTTGTACTCGCTTGAAGAACGCGCCTATGTATGGCACGGGTGCCACCCATCCATGTGGATGCGGTCGGCTAAGAAGGCTGGGGAAACTATAGTTGAGCCTCGCAAGCTTTTTTGCTGCCTTCATCCAATCTCTGTCCTGCGCATTGTCCAGATATGTGTGGCTACGGATTAACATAACAACACGTCTGTACAGAGTATATTGTGTTTTATTCTGATGAAGCATGCTTCTCCACAATGAGTCTGTGCAACTGGCTGTCACCTAGAGCTGCTACCATACCATATCTCAGCTCATATCGCTCGTTGCTCACCAACCGCATTTGATCAGGTCCGTTGTGTTCTAGACTGTCATCCACAGGAAACCTCACAATCTACGCTCGCATCTGTTCTCAGCCTAAACATGACGTAGATCCGAGAGCATATCTCTGCGACCTTTCACTGGTGGCCGTCCGTCTACTTGAGCATTTATGCCCAGCTGATCATTGAATTGCTATCTAATTAAATGCATCGCGATATCTGCCGAGACTTGCACACAAAGTAAAGAGCGGGACGACTGTATCCCGAAACACCTTGGTGGAAGTGCAAGGACTCAGTGTTCATCTTGTAAGGCGTCAAACTACTCAAAGTATGCTGGCCGTCTAGCAGCAAGTGTAACCCACCCCCCCAAATCCAGCTCCGAGTCTACCAAATGAACCGGCCGTGCCGTCTTCTACCATAATGGCCATGACCAGCAATTGCCGGCCTGCGCCTGAGAACTCCGGTTCACGATGTCCTGTCGAACACTCCACCGCGGTTGGATCATGATCCATACCACGTTTCTATCTTTACAAGTCATCGTCCGAAAGTTCACCAGGCAGAGGCATCTGGGCAGCGTCGTCCATCTCCTTGCGGTACTGCTCGAGGAGCTTCTCGTCGACCTGGGCGGTGGGGGGGGCCAGAGCCGGTGCGGCAACGAATTCCTGATCCAAAGTTAGCACGTCCGTCCCAAGCCAAAGCTGACGCGAATTGAGAACTCTTGAGGAATACTCACCAAAGCAGGGTTGCCGACGAGCTTGCGTGCGAGCCAAAGGAAGGGCTTCTCGAAGTTGTAGTTAGACTTGGCGGAGATATCGTAGTACTGGAGGTTCTTCTTGCGGTGGAAGGTAATGGTCTTGGCCTTGACCTTGCGCTCCTTCACATCGACCTTGTTACCGCAGAGAACAATGGGGATGTTCTCACAGACGCGGACGAGGTCGCCTGGACAGATGTTCAAATCAGTGATGTTGCTCGGAGAGTAGGATTCCGGGATCGAGCGTCGTCGATCCAGTGTAATAGTACGTACGATGCCAGTTGGGGACGTTCTTGTAGGTGATACGGGAGGTGACATCAAACATGATGATACCGCACTGGCCGTTGATGTAGTAACCGTCACGGAGCCCGCCGAACTTCTCCTGGCCGGCGGTATCCCAGACATCGAACTGGATCTGGCCGAAGTTCTGTGCAGGTTGCGTTAGAAAGCTGAAAGACACAAGACAAGCGAAAGTTGGTTACAAGTCACATACCGTAGTGAAGCCCAAGGGGTGAACCTCGACACCAAGAGTGGCCATGTACTTCTTCTCGAACTCACCCGTCAAGTGGCGCTTGACGAAGGTGGTCTATGCCAAAGAATAAAGTCAGCGACAGTCTAGGAGCAGGATCAAAAGGACACATCATATTCAGCGTAACCCGACAAAATGTCACTGATCGGCGCACCGAAGATAAGGGCCACGGGAGATCAAGGGACATTGTATACTCGCCTTTCCGGTACCGCCATCGCCGACAAGGACGAGCTTGAAGGTAGGAGTCTGGGCGGCAGCCATGATCGCGGTCGGTGGAAGAAAGGCTCGGTGCGAGCTGGATGTAAACAAGCGGGGCTGATCGAGGGGTTAGCAAGTTGCGCGAAGCAGACCGAACGAGCGAGATTGTGAGTTCGTCGGAGTTGGATGGAAGAAAGCGGCGGGAGTAGGGAGACGGGCAAGAGCGTACCGTGGGAAACAGCAGAAATGGGCTGTAGACTTTGACGTGTGGTAATCGTCACCGATCGATCGACTTTTGGGGGGGTGTTGTTTTTGAGGATGGCGGGGAGCTTGCAAGGAAGCCGTACTTCTTAAGCGAAAATTTCAGTCAGGCAGGCCACCAGAGTCGGGTAGGCACGATTGGGCTAGGCGTCTGTCACGTGCAGTGCTGTCTCGTCATAGCGGGGATCTTGTCATGGCGGAACCCGGGGAGATGAGAGAATAAATAAAAATAAGAAAAAAGCCTGCCTAGGTGTCACTGTGTCAGTGACAGAGCAGAGGCAAGGAGTTATCCCGGTTGCCACTAGTTCTTACTCGGAAATGGCAGAAAATCGTCTAGTGGTCCCGCCGGTTTGTCACTGCATTGATGGAGGGGATAAACCGTTCTCCCATTGCCTCAAGATTGACCCTTTACTTCATGAACCCAAGCTCTCTGACATTGTTGCACCATCCATCTTTCTGTCAAATCAAAGAAATCTTTTTACAAGACGTAACCTGAAAGACTATTTCTACGTCGCTACAATCGACCTCTCAAGCGCTCATCCCTTGTCCAGTGGGCAAAGATCTGATCTTATGTGATTTTTTTGTTTCCTGGGCCAGTTCTAGTCGCCTTACATGTATGAAAATCACAATGGACTTGGTTGCATGATGCCTGGTAGGCAATCTTCGATCCTTTTCGCTCAAGGCCAGGGAGTTCCTTGTGCCTTTACTTTGTAATCTGCTTGCCAATCCCCAACTCTCATTGGCTGCTCGTCTGTAGGCAAAAGGGGTTCTCTTCGGCCTGACAGCCCACCCAACTCTCTTCCTGACTGGTATTGCGGCCGTGTCAAACTGTCCAACCAGATTGGCCCGACACGGGATTCTGTCTATGTCAAGCACCTTTCTTAGTGGCAATCCGAGCTCAGATTCATGGATTCTAGGAAGGTCGGGTGAATCAGCGCGCGAATCCCAAGACCCTTCTTTCATGAAATTGATAGCGCCTGCTCGTGCCAGAGATCAAGTCAACGAGTGTGTAGATTTGTACCTATAGCTGTACATATCGCACGCTCTGTTACCTCAAACTTCGATTTCATGAAGTAGCGACAACACCGCCGAATCAGCTTCCCACTATCATTGGAGAGGCAGGATATGACAACCCAAGAGACCTCTGCCACCCCAGTTGCGCCTTGGCGTTAATGTGAGCTGCAGTTCCTGACGCGCGCCGGAACTAGGCCGCGATACTCTGACCGATATCGGTTGCTTGCAACTTGTCAGCTTTCTATGCATACATTTTATCAATGCGAGAGTGAGGGAGTTGACAAACTCACCTCTTCATTCCCTTGAACACACTCAGCTACCTTCTTTAGATTATCATGGTTTGAGCGGTTAACATATCCAAAATTGCGGATTTCATCGGCTGGCTTCAGACCTGCTGCCTCAGCTGGACTTCCCGATACAACGCTGTTGACCATAGCGAAGGGCTCTTCAAGCGGTTGAGGCGTAGAGTGATTCGTCAGAAAACCAGCACTTCCCGCAGGCTGGGCTTCAGACCCATCGTCCTCTTGTGAGCAAGCAAAGTGCTCATGAAGATGCTTCTCAATCATGATCATAAGATCTTTGTAATCGTTCCGCAGGTGAATGATACGAGCTCTCGTGGTACGTACTGTGCTAATAATCAATTACTTTGCTTGATAGGTGCTAGACCGGGCTAGGTTACCTTGAGCAACATCGATGTCTGATCTCGGGAAGCCATCTCGAGTTGTGAGGGGGGTATTCATGTCGGCTCCATGCTGGGTTGCAGGTCAGCTGGCTGTCCGCTTATGCCCATTCACTTAGACGGAAGGTATAAGAGAACGTTCTACACACAGAGTCAAGGACTGCGCCGAGAGCTTTTAGTTCAGCCTCCACGCCATCCTTCTTTTTCTGGAGCTCTGAGAAGGTGAGACGGCCGGAACGACCGTTGGCCGTCGTCGAGTTACTAGCCGGGCCTGACGGCACTGTCGGAACGTGTATGTCGTTCATCCTGAGGGGCAATCCCATCGTCTACGAAGCGAGCCGACGGGGACAGTCGTAATACGCAGCGCGTACCAAAATCGTTGGTTCTCTTCACAGAAAAAACTTGCTTACGATGGTTATTTCCGTTGTCGTTTTGCCGTCTTATTGCCTCAGATCAGAGAGACTGCCGGACGCAATTAGTTCGAATGTTACTCGAGGATTGTGCTGCAGCAGAGGAGCGTGATCAATCAATTGCCCCGCGTTGTTAGGCAGATTGGCTGACGGCAGGCTCCAGCGAGCTGTCGGCAGCGCAACAAAACAACCGGAAGGTGCGGGGGTCTACGGGAAGCTACGCAGCCGATTACACTACCTGGCGGCTACATAGGCAGGCACCTACCGACCCAGCCGGACCTGCTATCAGTGGAAGCGGCAGTGTGTACCTGAGGCATCATACAGCCCTCCTACCTAGGTAGGCGAGTATGTATGCACAGGTACCAGTGCCGACGCGTGCTGACGCAGCTTCGGCTCCAAAGCCACTAGCTCCAGCTTCCAGCTCCGACTCCAGCTTCTTCTATCCGGCGATCTCTAAACCAACGTGACAACCCCTTCATTACTCCCTTCTCTCGGAAAGATTTTTCTTCTTCGCCTAGAGGTAATTTGCCAACAATGGCGACAGGAGTCGATGCAAAACTTCTTAAGTCCACCAAATTCCCCCCGGAGTTCAATCAGAAGGTTGACATGCAGAAAGTCAACCTTCAGGTGATGAAAAAGTCAGACTTGCCCTTTTTTTCCATTGCACTTCAATAACTAAACTCCTTTGCTCCAGGTGGATCGCTAGCAAGATCTCCGACATACTAGGCAACGAGGATGATGTGGTTATTGAGCTTTGCTTCAACTTGATTGAAGGGTCTCGATATGTCAGTCTTTCTCCCGTTTTCGTTGATGTTTGCTAACGATTCTGCAGCCTGATATAAAGTCGCTTCAGATACAGCTCACGGGATTTCTGGATAAAGACACGGCACCATTCTGCAAAGACCTATGGAAGTTATGCTTAAGCGCTCAAACGAGCCCTCAAGGCGTGCCTAAGGAACTGCTCGAGGCCAAGAAGTTGGAATTGATACAGGAAAAGGTACAGGCAGCTGTATCTTCGCCCAAGTGAAAGACCAAAGCTAACACTGTCAGATGGAAGCCGATCGTGCTGCAGACGAAGCCCGCCGACGCCGAGAAGATGCTGAAAGACGCGAGCAAGAAGCCCATAGATTGAGAGATCGGGATCATGTCGAACGCGGTCGTGGCCGCGGTGGAGATACGTGGCGTGGTCGGCGAGGTGATAGAGACCACGATCAGCGAGGTCGATATGGGCCGCGTTTCAGCGAACATAGATCGCGCTCGCCGGGGCCGAGGCATCGCGACCAGAGAGATCGAGGCTCGTTCCGTGGGTCTGCACGAGACAGCTACGTCCCCAGAGACAGGCCAAGTGGCGGCCGAGGACCAGGGCGTCGCCATCCCACCACACGCTCACCTTCCTCGACATCTGCTTCTTCACGATCTCCATCTCGAAGTCGGAGCGCGGAGCGCAAACGAGGGCTGAGTCGTGAGTCTCCCTCTCCGCCCGCTCGACGACCTCGGCGAGAGCGTAGTACAATCAGCCCCAGACCTGTGAGGAACCGATCAACCTCATCGAGAAGGGGTGGAATTGATCCTCGCGACTCGCGGCGGAAGCGGAGATCAACGAGAAGCTTGTCAACGCGGTCGCCATCGTCTGACAGACGACCAACTACCAAGCGGCGCAGGTACTCCTCGTCTCGGAGTCGTTCCCCTGGTCACAAAAGACGACCCCGCAGTAGATCCTCAGGTTCAGAGTCATTGCGGAGCTCTAGGTCTAGGGATCGAAGCCCTGAGCACCGTCCGTATCGTGGCCGTGCAAACTCGAAGCCTCGCAGTGGAGCCGGAGGCCGCCGTGGTAGTAGCATACCACGCTCTCCAGACAACGAGAGCCGCAACAGAATGTCAGAGGAAGAGGAGCAAGATAGCAGTAGAAAGGGTCGTCAAGTGGATGATTTGAGCGGGGGCAGGAGACGCCGCTCATCGCTCGCTTCGTCGAGATCAGCCGATCACTCTAAGAGATGAACCGTACAATCATTACCAGCTTTCCGCAGGCCGCACCTGTTCCAACAGAGGTGGGTGATTGTCTTCATAGAAGCGGTTGATCCTCTGGGGGTCTCACTGACACTGGCCACGCAGAAGCGATCAGACGCATACGGCCATGATTGGCGGCATCGGCACAGGTGGCTGGCTGTTTGGCAAACGATAACCCGATCAGAAGATGATAAGCTTGAAACTGGTTCTTTTAGCAGCAGCTGAGGCTAACCATCTAAGAAGTTTTGCCCAGTACACATACACACGAGATCTCTGTCTGCTCCAAGGGTGATAAGGGGTCAGGATGGCGCAATATGCCTGATTTGGTACGTTGACTGTATTCTCTCTAGCCCCATAGACATACCTATATTGCCCACCCAAACTCCGGAAGTTGTTCCCTGGTCACCTTGATTGGTTTCCCCTTGGATTTACTTGCGAATCGCACTATTCTGTTGTCAATTTTCAGGGCCACGGCTCTGACTCTCACAACTTCTTCTCTGCATTATGAACAGATGGTATAACAATGTACTGAATATCGAAAACATTGGGACATCGGTATGTTCAAGATTCTGCTTCTACTGCACCGTGCGGTTGGGCTTGAGGCAACTAGATGCTTCCGCGCCTGGTTAGCTCGACGCTGGGCTCGTCTGGGAGCGCGCCATCATCCTGAACCGCACCTTGTCTCGTTCATTGCTTATTCTCATGCCAAATGACATACCCTCGCTCTATCGCAACTACGCATTAGATTGGAACTATACGGTTTCGCTGTCTTATATGCCCATGCCACTTATCCAGTTCAGCACGCCAATATCCGGTCGCTACGTCGACCAGCTGTAGGTGCCGGTCCTCTCCTCTTCTCTACCAAATTCCTCTTCAGGCTGCTTGGGAGCATATTGGTTCCTGTGTCTATCAACCCGAGGCGTCCATCCTATAGCTCTTACAGCCAGCTGTAAGGGCGAGGCTTGCGTTGTGGACAAGCCTCTGGTGCCTGGCCTAGAACGCAAGCGAGCTCAGTTGAGGTCGTTCGTAGCCTGGTGACCAATCACCCATCATATTCAACAACCCTGACAAGTGTTCGAGCCCCCCTTCCCATATCATACTCACTCTTCCCTGTTGCTATCGCGAGGTATTTGATCTCGCTTCTGTTGTTTTTCTTTATTCGACTGGACGTTCCCGTCCAGAATCAACAGGGACAATGGTTTCCCCAGTGCCCTTCCTACGCAGTAATAGCCCTAGCTACGACGTAAAGGCCCCGTTACTGGGAGATGCTTCATCTCTAGATGACATTAATTTTTTTCCGCAAGATGGACCCGTCTTGGACCACGGAAAACGTTCCAGTTCAGCGGGAAATGTACCGTTATGTATCGATGCATCAGGCCAAACCGTTCCGGGCTTGCAAGATCATTTCATGTAGGGTGGTGAACGCAAGATTGTTCACAGACCCTTGGGTGTTGAAGGCACCGAATACGGCAAATCAAAAAGGTTGAAGCTGGGAACAGAAGAAAGCAGGTCGCCTCACCTGCCTCATGGCAAATCACATTTCCCTTTGGAGATATGGCATCATGCCTTTACCTTCACCTCCACCAGAGGCTTGGGTGTTTTGTTGCAAGTCAATAAGGTTTTCAACGAATACCTCGATCCCTGATCTCTTTTCAGAGGTTCCGCCTCTCCTTCGAAATACTCAAATTGCGTCAAACCACTCCAGCCCAATACAATCTAGCAGTTGTCGCGGAGGTCGCACTGGCCTAGGATGTCGTTGAGTGGCAAGTCTAAGCTAGACATGCGGCGTCTCTGTTGTGCCAATGTCTGTCAGCGTTGTGGAGTTGCAAAAACCAGTCAGCAACGTCATGGATACCTGGATTCCTACCGCTTAGGGCCCGACCTTGATGGCCTGTCCACCGTATTCATCTTCGGTGTCACCTGCTGGGGCATCTTTTGAAAGACTCCTTGAAGGTTTGTTCAGCTTGGACGTGTTGTCGACAATGTTCTTCCGCTAACCACGTCTGCAGGAAATCGACTTACTGCTTGCATTTACGATACCTTCGCTCATGCCTGTACTAGCACACGTTTATGTTACGAATGAACTACAAGTCTTGCGATTTATCGCTCTAGAAGACGTTGCAGTTCACGATAGACCGGAAACTACCCAACTATACTCAATTTTGAGCATTGAGTCTGCAAATAATGAACTAAGTGCAGCCCAGGATCTCGGAGCAGCGGCAGTTGAATAATGGTTGGAAGGTCTCGATACTCGAGGCAAGGAGCTTATGAGCGATGCCTCTCGATGGGAGAGGTGGACTATTGCTGGCCCTCATAAACCAGCCATTACGTCCCCAGTCAATCTTCGAACCAAAGGACTCGGCGCAAGTCATAGACCAAATTTAGTAGCTCCGATACGAAGTTCCCTCAGGCTCCCAGCTACCGTCGCCAACCAAGAGTGCCGCAAAGATCAGTCACAATCGAATACATTGCTTTCCCCATGACACCAGTTGGACTCGCCAGTAAGTGTGGGCTGGCGCTACGAGCATCAAGGTCACCCGGAGATAGATGCACGGAGACTGTGACGTTAAAGGCATTGCGGCGTTGTGAAAATCGAGCGGCGAGCCATGCGGATCGAACCCCTATTACCACCCAACCTTCTTCTCGTTCACATGTCTTCCTTCCAAACCGCCATTCAGATCATCGCGGCTTTGGATGACAATGCGTGGGGCGTACTGCTGCCGAAACTGCTCGCAGAGCGAACAGATGCCGAGAAAACGGAAAACGTGACTATCGAAATTATCGAACTATGCAGACGAGTTAATTCGCAGCAGCTGGGGAAAGGATCGCAAGGTTAACAAGAAAAACAGCACTCAATTTGTGGCAAAGGTTCTTCTCTCAGTACGGGCGCAGTTTTACGCCGACGTGGCGCAAGACGCCGAAGTTACAGTTACAGCTGGTCAGCCGCCAGTCATTGATCCGCCAGAGGGATCTTTTACTCAGAAACTCACACTTGGAAACGTCAAATGGGTTTCTGACATGAAGATTAAACACTACACCACGTCGTATGGCAAAGAATTTTTCTATGCAATGGGTGTGACAGTAATAGGCAATGTGGTTGTTTATTGGAGAGCCGAATGGCCAGAGCAATCACCATTAAGTCCCAAGCTCGACCAACAAAACACATCACATGTCCTGCAGAACCATGTGGTGCCAGAATGTCCAACGTACAGCACTTGCGATACCCTCCATCTCAGTAAGAACATGCCTCTTGCGCCTTCTTGCCACTTGCTCCTTGGTCACGCACCACCTCCTCTTTATCCCCCTCAGCCTGCTGACCCGTATCTCCTGCCGCCACTTTACCACATGAACGGTTTTATACCTCCTGCTCCTTATTCAGTGTCCGGCTATAGGACCAACGACATCTCCCAGGCGTATGTAATGGCGCCTACAGGCTTCGGACCATATCATGTCGCCCCTGGACTTCCAGACTACTCTTCCATCAATACTGGACCACCTTATCCTTACCACTCGCACCGCGCTGCTTCGATGCAAGGTGATCATCAGCCGCCGTGTTGCGGCCGAGGGCATACCGTTGCCGACTTCTATTACTTGCAGATGGAAAATCTTGCCCGAAGCACGCGAGATCTCTGGAATACACTTTCTTGTATGAGTGATTTGCCAGGACCCCTGAGAGTTTATGTCACTATCTATTATATAGTAAGACATTTTCGCTCGAGGTCTTCCCTGGTCCCGTCTTGACGGATGTTCAACGACGGACTTTCAACAACAGAGAGATGCGTTCCGTATGCAATATCACTGGATTGATGTGTAAGTCCTGTACGTTGGGTCTGGGTCTGCCCGTGAATCCAGACCGCAAGACCTTTTCACCACCATAGCTTGCCCATCACTTCGAGAACCGTCACATCGTAATCTCCGAAGTGAGTTCTAGGAATCAACCAGGCGCGAACTGGACATAGGGCATAGTTTTACTCCCAGAGGTATCCGAGATGCCAGATTTGAAGGCGATTCTTGTCATCAAGGGGCAAAAGTTCGGTCTCATAAACGAAGCAGTGCCCTAGGGTTTCAATACTATTATATCCTGTTCCCGGCCGCCCGGGATGCGGCCTCCGAGTTGTAATCAAAAGCAGGGTCCTGCAAAGCAACATGCCGAGAATGATGAGTACTCTCATACTCCTCGAGCCTGCCGGTCATGACAATGAACTCTCACATTGGACAGGCCTTGCGCCTACTCAAAATCCATCCAGTGTAACTATATGACGGGATATTCAGAGAAAACCACCGCATGTTGGGCATGAGGACCGGGCAGCAACAGCTCCTGATGAGTCATTTATCAAGTCCCGTCGAGCACACGATACGGGGTTAAAGCACGACCTGCTACCCACTGGGTTGTATCACTCTGGTGCCTCGAAGGGACACCCGCCAACTAACGACCAACCGTATGATGTCTACTATGATAAGGGTTGCCACAGGGCTATTGCTAGTCGGCGCATAACTCTCCGTGGCTCAGATCCACAGCACCTCACCAAGGAGGGTCCTCGTCCTACGCACGAACAACCTCGACCTCTTGTTCCTCCTGTCGTCGAATCGATGACTGAACATAACATCAGATACCTTACAGAGGATGAGCAGGTATTACACGCACCTAGGGGGGCCGGATCAGCGAGGCCACGTCCGGCACTTTAAAATGCCCGACTGATGCAACAAGACACACAGCCCAGTGGAAAGGAGAGCACGACATCCTCGTTCTGCAAGTGTTTTGGAACCAAATTTTACAGAGATACTATCTGGGGAGGCCGACAGCATCAACCTGACTGCTTCTCTAGTCACATTTGCCGGACCATAACATCCATACACACAGGCATACGGGTGTGATTGTTGACTCTAACGTTGCAATACAAACAAACGCTGCGCACAAGTTTCATCAGCCTGCCTGTCACACTTCTCAGCAAGTGCATATGGAAGTTATAGAAGGTTTTTGGTAAGAGCGGCCTAGCTAACAACCTCGAGGACCCCCCACAGACCGCCCTAGTGGCGACTCTCACGAAGTAGCATACATACAAAGACCCGCAGGATGTTAATTTCTAGGAGACTGACAAGGAGTAGCATATTATACGCAGATAATATACGTACCTCAACAGTACAGTATGAAGAGGCATACGGTATCGTTCACTTAAGGGATGCTGAGGGTAAGTATGTCATCCGGCACCCAATATTGCGTGAACACGAGCCATCGCGCACACTGTATGAAGACGGTCATCATAGACATACAGGCCAGGGGACACACCCGCTCATTTACGATACTATAAATGCATCAGCGGCAGCGCGACAAGGTCGCCCGGGTCCACAACCGGCTTCCTTGCGGATGCGCGAGGCCTCAATCACGCCGCCCCGAATCATGGACGACTCATCTTGCTACGAAGAGGACGACCCAAGAAACCCAGCTCCCGTGCCGACCCCTAGTGCTGCAAGAGACTCCAGTCACGGATGTAGTACTTGACAGTAGAAGAAAAAGCATATCGGATGTGGACCGTCAAAAAGTAGTCATCAAACCCTCAATGGGATGGCTTTGGTGAGAGGTGCAGGCCTTATTGCTACGCGAACAATGTGGCCATAACATGCATACTAGTTTCTGTTCAAGTGACGAATAGTACGATTTCTTTCAAGTACAGTGCTACACAGGTGATGCAATGTACCAGAGGTAATGACGCGCGTTCTGAAGCTCAAAGACAAATATGTAAATGGGATAGTTTCGATAGAGGTTCTTGTATTACACATATTCGACTATGACGTACAGCAGGGAAGCCACTTAACAACATCCCTGGATAGAGAACGAAACACTGGCCCTGATGCCCTCGATCCTCGAGACATTCCTGAGCCTTGTTCCGTTGCGATGCCTACCCAATCTGGACATCGTCTTGACCGCCTGGCGAATACTTGAAACTAACAAGAGTGTATTGTATGTGCGTGACAGGATGATAGAGAGGGCCATTGCAATCAAGACGTGCTGGTTCCGCCAGAGTCTGTCTCTTTTCCAAAACATATCTATAACACTTCACCAATGATCTTGGCCGCCTCCCTGTATGTTTGAAGTAGCTTTTCGCACTTCTCGCGCTCCTTTTTGACGCCGTCATCTTCGTACAACAGCTCTTCAAAGAGTGCCTCCTTGTATAGCTCACTGACAAGTCGGTTCTGGACAACGTCCTTGCAGTGGTTCACGAGCAGATGCATGACGGCCTTTGGGACTTGGTCCGCAATAGACTCACGCACAATGTTGAAGTAGGAAGAGATGAGTGCCCGAATGAGCTCCGTTTCCATGGCTTCCCGCTCCGTCATTGCTGGTTCCCCGCTGGCTGTACCCTGCTAACGAAATCAGCTTTCAGTTATCAACTTACCAGCCAAGGAAAGGGACTTACGAATAGAGACCCGTAATCGACCGATTGAGAGGCCTTGCCAAACTCTGGCTCTTCACGGGCCGAAGAATGTGCTGGTGCGCGCAACGCCACCTTGTCTTCGGTCCGGCGAATGCTCTGTGAAAACGTTGGCTCAGAGCTTTGGCTTACGTGTCGAGCAATGGACGAGTTGGGTGAAGGAGAAGTGCCAATAGGAGGTGCACCGTCTTTACCAAAGAAGTAAGTCAGGAAGGAGTCGCGCGCACCGCCCAAGCCCTTGTCGTTGAAGCTTGATGGAGAAGCTGATCGTGCGCCATTGAGCGCCGCGTTGAGGCCGGTGGTCCCATTTTCACGCACACCAGGCGATAGACTACGCGCTCCCTTACTCGCCTGCTTTCTTAAAGCATTGGAGTCGGCCTTTTCGGTGACAGTCGACTCTGTCTCATCATCCTCAGGTCCCTCCGTACCATTGGTACCAAGCTCTTTGAGGCGTCTTCTCTCCCGCTTTTCTCGCTCTTCTTGGATAAGGCGCTTTCGCTCTCTCTCTTGCTTGTTGCTGACAACATGGCTCATGGCAGCTGCGGCCCCCAAAAAGTTGGGATGATTGGTGTTGATGTATGCTCGCTGGATCGAAATCAAGGATTCGACGTAACCAGACGTCGGCCCCAACCGCTCACGCAGTAGATCAGAAACCACCTCAATCAGCTTCGCTTGCAACCTTGGGAAGCGAGACAGCTCTGTCGAGCCGCAAGTGTGGCATATCTTGATGAGTTCTTCGTAAACAAGCTCGACACACCGCTGACTAGGAACTTCGAGGAGCTTGATTTGTGGCTTGACGAGAAGGTCAAATGCCATTTCTGGCACAAACAAACTGGGGCGGGGACCGGTCGAGTTACGGATAGCAGTCCGAATATCAAGCGCTGAAAGATTGGAAGTTGGGTCAATGGACTCAAGAGAACTGCCAAAGACTGAGTTGAATATATAGTAGATGCGGGCGCCACCGCACAGTTCCTTGGTGGAGATATCGGTCGAGGTACCATCAATCGAAGAGATAAAGGAGGTGGCAAAGCGTGTCATCTGTTGCAGAATGAGGGATCCACGGTGCTCTTTTCCGCTGAAATGCATATCGCCATAGCTTGCCAGCTCTTGTTGAGTCTGTCCCATGAGAGTGTTGAGGCGCGCCTTGATATCGGGCATGCGCTCACGGATGTGAGCCATAAGGGTCGTGTTCAGAGTCTTGGCCAAGAAGCGGGTGCCGCATCTGCTAGAGATATTGCGATATGCCGGGTGATGCTTGAAGAACTCCGCTTCGGCCTTGAGGGCTTCCTCCATGGGCTTGCTACCCTGTATGTCTTGCTGGGAGCGATTGACGACGCCAATGAAGCCCAGCTTTAACGGGTAGACACGACCAGACAAGATATCCAGTGCGTTTGTACCGTGATCCATAAGGTCCACTTTGGTGAGCACACCAATCGTCCTCCTTCCCAACGGATCAACATGCCGGGCAAGCTTCAGAGCCTCCGAGTTCACGATATCGACATTGGCAGGTGAGACGGCGAGAACAATGCTGTTGGGCTTGGCAATATACTCTGAGATAAGGTTACGGGTTTGCTTCTCGATATCGGTTGGCTGATCGCCAATGGGAACCTTTGAGCAAGTGTCAGAGTCGGGATACGGGTTGCGCGTTTGGATCGAATGCCAGAAAATTTGTAACGTACCTTTGTTAGTCCAGGAAGGTCGACGAGAGTTAAGTTGAGCACATGCGGCGAGTAGATCTTAAGGTTGATAGGTTGTCTGTTGATACCCTTGTTATTGCCCGCCACGCGCGAGGTCTCGTTCTCGATCTCGCGCTTCACGTCGGAGAAGTCATTGAAGCGACGGTTCGGAATGTGGTGGAACTCGGCCCATTCGGAACGTCTGGCAATGTCGGGAGACCGGTAAGGATCCGACAGAGGGTCGGCAGCATCCTCATCTTCGGGTACGTTGATCAGTTGCAGGATCAGGGGCCGTCTGGTCACGATGCCACTTCCGCGGGGTAAAAAATCACGGCCGACAATGTTTTCGAGAACGGATGATTTTCCGGCCGACTGCGAACCGACAACAACCTGTCAAAATGTCAGTAGATAGGCTTTTTAAGACAGCCCGTGCTTCCATGATGAGATGACATACAATCTGAGGAAGATCGAGCGAGTCACTGCCGATGGTGTTGAAGACCAGGTCTTGCAGCTTGTTGACAGTGCCGAGAAGATCGTCTCCCAGGGACGCCATGGTGATGGGTCAAGCTCAACAAAGTATACGCCAGATGGTCAAGACGTGATCGGGGTTGTTCGTGGAAGCTGAGATAGCACACCCGGCAGGCCTATTTTCTGACGAGGACTTGCCGAGGGTTTTGAGAGGCGAACGATGGAAGCTCTCGAGTGGAAGGGTGAAGCCAAACAGCCAGTCTGCAGCGCAAGGCAACGCAACCCAAGGCAGAGCACACAAAGGGAGCCGGCGCTGGCTTGTGGTCCGGTGGGTGTGGCTCGGATGCCTTCGAGGTCAAGAAGTGCAATCGATGAAGGAAGCACGAAGCACGAAGATATGGCGAGGCCCCTTGGACGGGATGGATTGAGAGTGGATGCCCGAATCGATATGTTGAAGTCGATGCTATCGCGCGTGCCGTCCAATTTCAAGAATTCATGCGCGATCCACCAAGCCGAGAAAGTTCGGGCAAGGGACGTAATGCTCGTTGGGTGCTTGGTGGCGCCGCACCAATGTGGGCTGGATACCTCAGGGGGAACAAAGGCTGATAGGTACGTACCTTGCACAAAATTGTGGTGCTCCAGACTTCAGTGCATACCTTTCCTCTGGTGTCATGTATGCCGGAAATAGCCGTCCCTCGCTGGCTTGTGTATCCGTATACCTACTTCACTCAGATCAATCAATTAACTCCATCCAACCGGGGGGGGCACGAACGTGAGGGTAACTTGTGCCGCATCAACCACCTCACTTAATGTAAATCATCTCGACGAGGCAGAGGGAAAGAATTTGCCATTTGAGTTTGTTCGAATCAATAGATAGAGAGTATAATGCCGGATTCTTTACGAAATTTGAAAGATTACCCGACTATGTCGTCCTGTTCCACTCCTTGCCACCGCCGCCCGCGTTCAGGCACCCATCGTCTGTGCCACCAATTTTCGCCATGCAATCCGACTCCTCGCGAACCGGTGTTTTTCCACCCTATCAACAGCTTAATCACAAAACCACCAGCTCTCCCATACGAATGCAACAAGGCCGCCGCGTGCAAACCGACCAGTTGTGGGCTGTACAAAAAGACTGGTTTTTGTCGGGGCTCCATCGCAACTTGAATTGTCGGCTCATTCACATATAGGGTGAGTTCCAATCAGGCGAACTCCAGCCTTGCCCATCAATTCGGTACAGCACCACCATCCTAGCCGTGGTCTCTGGGCAGTCACCCTCAAGAGATCTGCTAGCATCTCATCAACAGACAGACATAATGAGTCAACTGGGCGGACCCGGTGCTCGACAGGCCAACGCCAAGCCGATTCCGTACGCAGTGAGCCCCATCCTCACTGGCCATACCTTCGCCAACTGGCGCCCCAAGCTAACTGATGCCTCTTATCCAGCCCACAACGTGGCAGCTTCCCACTTGATCATGACGGTTTGTTGGATACATTGCTGTGACCAAGTCGGCTTTTCGCTTGCTAACTTTGTGGATCAGGCGAGTGCAAACATGTCATAGTGACCTACCTTGAGTGCATCAAGAAAGTAAGGGGTGTGAACGATGCAGAATGTCGCGACTTGGCCAAGTCGTACTTGGCATGCCGCATGGATCGGTAAGCTATATCATCTATAAAGAAACAGCCGTCTTGATGAACCTGGGACGGAATTCTCATTGATGATGCGTCCAATCGCAGGAACCTCATGGCCAAGGATGAGTTCAAAAACTTGGGGTTTGATAATGGGCCAGCAGCGGAGACAAGTACCAACACTGCCAAACAGGGCCAAGGAGCTTCAAGCAAGGAACAGGATGCACGACCCGGCGAGCTAAGATGGTAGTCTGCTAAGCCATATGGTGTTGTCTCATCAGCATCTCAAGGGGTATCGGAGAGCCGCGGAAACGGGTATAGATTACAAACGGGCGTACAGTAGTCACATCCCGAATTGAACAGGGTAAGAGTAGGGTTGGAAAAGATAAACATGCCTTCAGGCACTGGCATAGGACTCTTCGCGCGCCTGCCGACAGTGGACTTGCTTAGGGTGTATGGAGATTGTCAATAAACAGGATGTCATGCGCGGGCATGGAGCTTCATGCACCCAAACAACGGACCCCATGGCATCACGACTTCAATAGAGCCACAAATCAGCACAGCGCCGCCCCGTCCAGGATTTGCAGGCACGTAGATGTCGTGGCAGGAAGCATACCTATTTGTTTTCCCAATAGGTGACTCACTTGGATCCCGTGCCCCTGTTGCCAGGTGTTACATTTTTTCGTCAAAGATGGGGTAGAGTTGCCGGCCTGTTATAGTACTCACGCACAAGAAACACGCGGTTATGTGACAGCGTTTGCTAGCCTAGTCAACGGCAAGCAAACCAATCTGTGGCTTGCTCGTACTCACCCAGTCACCTAGCCTCAAACATCGGCTCAGCAGAAGCTTCGAGGTCAATGAATAGCTAAGAAACAATCGAATCAATTGATTGGACAAGCGCATCGTAGGAACCAGCCCTTCGACGGCAGTATTCTATCGTTATTCTAGTCTCTGGAAAATTCCGTGACTCACCTAGACGAGGTCAACCTCACTCAGCGGCATGAATGAGGAGCCATGACATCCTGGCAGAAGGAGCTAGACAAAGATGCAGTTCCCCAAAGTGAGAGACGCGATGCTGACTGCTGGAGGTGCTGGCCATTGTGGAGTTGCCAGGGGGCTGGCTTGTCTCCCCAATGGCTGTGAGCCTCCGAGGGGCCGTGGTACTAATGAGTACCGGATGCGTCCCCGGACAATAGGTAGCTAGCTAGTGTGAAGTCGCCTAGAGTTGCAACCCCAACACCGAGCCTTTGGGATGTTTCGTGAAATCCACAAAGACCGGAACGTCGGACAGTCATCGTTGCCCCGACAACCAACTACCGACGAACACATCGCCCAGGTATAATAACTTCAACGCCATCAATCGCCTCCCCTCGTCCACTAGCAAGTCCAAGCATTTCCCTTTGAAGACAATAGTCATAGCCCTGCATCCATACCCTTGATAGTAAAAACAGATCTGAACACTTACTTCACCGCATGCATTTTTTTCGCCTCTCCATCGTCTTGTTTCCATCGCCCACCGCCACTATTCACCGCATTCACAATACCCACTGCTCGGCACCCCTCGTACTCGCCGCACACCGCCCCCATCATGCATCGCAGGAAGAGCACCGAGAAGACAAGAAAAGTCACTCCACCGTCGCCGTGCTATATGAATAACGAGCAGTTCGGTAAGCTACGGTTTTACGACGCGTCCTAACTCTCTCCATACCTCCTAACACACTACTTCTCTAGCTGCCTACCTTGCCAATCTCAGAACAAATCGAGTTACTCGTCCAGGCGGAGCCAGACCCCTGCCCCCTTCATCCTCGAGTACAAGATCTAAACGCACCTCTTACGAGCGCAGCGTTCCTGAACCTCTTTCTCAACCTGAAAGCCCTGCCCTGTCCAGCCCAAGCACTATCGATACGCCATCACGACCTACACTTTTTTCTGCAAATACCAGCTTCTCCTCCCGTCACTCTATGTCTAGTACTCAGGGTCGTGATTACTACCCTTATCGTCCAACGTCACCTTTGAAGCCCTCCGAGGTTGTGCCCACAACAACGTACATGGAGAGAGGTCAACGATGGATGGAAAAAGAAGAGGCTGTGTCACTTCGACAAGCCATGGACGATATGCAGATCAAGGCGGATGAGCCCAGCTCCCGAAAAGATGCCGCTTATGATAAGAACAACACTGGCGGCACGCCAGACGGCGACGAGACTCGCATCTATAATGCCGCACTCGATGAAGCCTCGGAGCTTGTTTGGCAGCATCAAAATGGAGTCCAGCCTCCAGACCCCCACGCCCCTTATCGGTACAAGCCTCATCTCAGGAAGAATAGCTACGCCCACGCTCGTACGGCCAGCGTGGGAAAATACGGCGACAGAGTAACTCCAACCGGTCTAGCAAGAGACGTCTCAAGGTCCGCTTCTGGCAGCTCAACTGATAGTGATGGGCACTCTCGACGAAGCCGGCCCTCCCTTGCTTTATCGCGTGACAGCTTCGGAGGAGACAACTGCAACCCCGAGGAACCGTCGGAACCCTCCGACTCTAGCCGACCTCTCCCCAAACCTATGTCCTCTGGCCGTCGCCGTAGTAGCATGAAGCGTAACATTAGTGGAGAAGTCGAGAGACCATTCTCAGGCGATCAAATTTGGGAAGAACCGGAAGGCACCTTGCGCGAAGACAAATTCAAAACGCAGTCGGAATCGGCATCGAATTCGCCCCTTGTGGACAAGCCAAAGAATCCTCAAGGCCAGGTCCGCTTTGCTGCCGCTCCCCCGGCAGATCGTGTGGCCCCTTGGAAACCGAGATGCAATGTTGAAATCCACCGAAACCCACCGTCACAGTCGCGAAATCCCCTGTACACGACCAACAGCCCTGCCCCCAAGCCCGCAGTGGATGATGCGGTGCCCAAGAAGAATGGCATGGAGATCCGCAGTGACGATATTCGGGGGGCCACGAGCATGAAGCTCAAGGACCGGAGTGCGAAGCTGCCTACACCCACGGCAGTCAGCGATCGCCCTGGACGGCCGATTGTAAGCTTCGATTCGAAGTGGAAGGCTCCTGACGAGAGAACTGATGTTAGGCCAGGGTCAGGTTCCGGCAACAACACATTGGGAGCCTCGAGCCAAAAGAGCCAGCCGATGGAGATTCCTTCTATCGTGGTGGCGCCGGAGGAGCCTTCGTCGGACAGACCACACGGGGTCCCGGCCGTACCGTCCATCAGTCTCGACGGGGTAGACGAGGGAATAGGATCTAGGCCGGGCATACCTGTTATTGTCACTCCTGACGACAACTCTTCAGCCTCTGCACCACGGCCGCTGCCCGACCCCAAGACGGCGTCCAGAGCACGACCCTTCCAGCGTCCTCAGCGGCACTGGTCGCCTGCTGCTGGATCGGGAAATCGGTCGACAACCCTGTGTCATGAGTGCAGGTTTCCCATTGAAGGCAGATTTGTCTCTCTAGCTGGGTTGTCTGAGCGCTTTCATCCCCATTGCTTCAGCTGCTATGCTTGTGGCACAGGGCTTGAGGCTTTAGAGATCAGCCCGGAGCCTGATACCCATCGCAAAGAGCGTCTGGAGAGAATCAGACGCAGAGCCAATGGTGAGGTGCTGGAAGAGAAACCGGGAAAGACGATGGCCGAAGATGGTGATGAGCGACTGCGTTTTTTCTGTCATCTCGACTGGCACGAGCTCTACGCTCCTAGATGCAAACATTGCAAGACGCCCATCCTCGGCGAACATGTTGTCGCACTAGGTGAACACTGGCACTACGGACACTTCTTCTGCGCCGAGTGCGGCGACCCGTTCGAGAAGGGCATGACACATATTGAAAAGGACGGATACGCGTGGTGCATCAATTGTCAAACAAAGCGGACGGAAAGAAGGGCACCTAAATGCAAAAAATGCAAGATGGCTGTCATTGGTCAGTACATCAGAGCACTGGGAGGCGAGTGGCATGATGAGTGCTTTCGCTGCGCTTCCTGTCAGGGTGGCTTCGATGACGGTCAGGTCTTTCCAAGGGAGGTTGGAGATAAGACGATGGTGCTGTGCACAGGATGCCGCATGATGGAACTCAAGGCATAACGAGAAACGAAAAGATTGCCAACTGTACATTTAAACAGCAGGAGTTAGGGACCAATGAGGATGAGAAGCGTCGGTGCGTTTGCCATTGGTTTGCTTGTATCTTGGCCTGGTAAGAGGGTATGGCGTCTCTGTAGGCGCTATATCCTGGCCAGCCAAGGGGGCAAGGAAATGAAAGCATGTGGTGAACGTCATAATCATCATTGGTCGTCTACGCATGACCTTTCTGTGTGAAGCCATCCATCCTTGTACGCCATTGGCGATGGTCAAAGCCTTCTCAAGAAAAGAAGAATTCCATCGCCCAAGTTCTCTCGCCGTGCAATACGTTTCCTCTCACCATCCGTCAACTAGAAAGAGCCACCGACCTGTTCCTGGTGCACCTCCAGAGTATCTCCATCCGCCATCTCGAGCTAGGAGGGTAGCCACATCAGCATCCAGCGCCAATATACCAGAAGGGGCGGCTCCACTGCTTACCGTGTCCGGGGTATCTGTGGGCTGCACACGTTGGCCCTCGAAAAGGAATCGTACGGAATTCATAGCCTTTCCTTGTCTCTCGCAAAAGGCTGTCATGAGTTTGTCAAGTTTGGTAGAGCGTTTGATCTTGAAGAAGACTTCGTTGTTGTTGTCGGTGACCTTAATGTTCAAGTGTTCGACTGCAGGCGCAGCGTCTTGGCCACCGGCAGAAGGGCTGCCGTTCTCGTGTTCGCCAGACATTGTGCAACTATCACTGCGCAACGCGGAAAAGTTAGCCAAGGCCAGTCACGCGGCTTTATGAAGGTACAGGAGAAGGCTGATAGACGAAGATGGAGGGAGACAAGACGGGCGCGTGGCGTATGGCATACCTGACGCGGTAGACGCTGAAGTCCGGTTGACCTGACGGCTTGTTTGGATTTGGCTGTAAAGGCGCAGGAGCTTGAGTTTGGTGCAAAGAGAGACACACAAGCGGGATCGCAAGAAAGGAATTGTTGATTTGACGGAGCGACTGGGTAATTGGCAAGAGACGGGCTGGAGAAAGGCGGGAGAAAGATTGTGTGGGGTCCAGAGGCTGGTGTACAAAAGGCCATCATGGTGGGACGAAAGGGATCTGATTGGATATGATGCTGTAGTGGGACAAGGTTTGCCTCCTTCGTGGTGAGCTTAGGTAAGGCAAGGCAACTGTAACTTTGGGTGCCTGCCTAGGTAGGTAGGTAGGTACGCGCTGCTACAGAACAGCTTCCCGAGTGGCCATTGACTGTCATGAGAGGCAAAGAGCTAAGAACATCACTGGCGGCAGACAATAACTTCTTTCATGACTAGCACCTTGCCTCCTACATCGTTACCTCCTCGACCAGTACCATCCGACCGAGTTAGCCTAAACGTTCCGCCTATCTACCTAGCAGTCTCCTCCACTGCCCACCGAATACCCTGTCTCATTGACCTATCCATCGCCTCCTTTTACTTTCCCGGTTCGGAGTTACAGTCGTCGAATACAGTAACTATTTAGAGTGTAGCAGTCAGTCCGGGCCGCCGGAACGTACTGCTACCATCATCGTAGACTTTCTGTCACACGCATCTTCGAAGCCTCACGCGAGGCAAGGCTGAATATACAATGGTTTGCAAACCCTTTTACGAAGCGGACGACGACGCCGCAGACCATGACTGTTTGCCTACTTTGCTAACATAGACTTGAAGGGGTTAAATGAGGACTTGAAGGCCAACCCTCCATGCCATCCTCTCGCTGTAAGTATTTTTTCCATCTCTGTGATGTGTTTATTGCATCAACTAACTCATGCCCCCACTTAGTGCGCCATCCAAGGTCAGTCAGCATCGGTTTGGGCCTCATCGCAGTCGCTCCCACAGGATCATGCATTTCGGTATCGATGCAGCTAATCAGCAACAGACTGTCTGACCAGAAATGGCTACAAGGAGGAGAGGTGCCAGTCTATAATCATTGCCTTGTACGAGTGCTGTGAGGCTTTCTACCAGTCTAAGGGCGACAATGCGACGACAGTCAGCTGTCCCAAGCCTGACCTGCTACAGTTGAAGCTCAGAAGGCTCCGCGAGGGTTCGCAACAGCAGTGAAGGAAAATTTATCGAATGCGGGCAAACATGTACCACTCTTCCATGTAAATACGTCAACCCGAGTAGAGAAGAAATCTGGCAACATTCTAGAAAGAGGGCAAGTTATTCTAGGCATTCGTTGAGCGCGCTGAGAGATTCCGTAGAATCTGAACAACCATTGAGTGGCCTGTTCCGAGACTCTAATACAAAAGCCTTGACATTGAAGAGAGAAGAAGAAGAAAGAGATAAGAAAATTTCTACCGATGCAACTTGATAAAGGAAGCCATGAGCGGGGCTATACTGTGCGCAAACAAGTTTGAGACAGTATTGAGAGCGTGCAGCACAGAAGGCTTTCCCACCTTGGCAACAGCTACCCATTAAATCTACGACAAACAAGGTGCGCTCGACGGAAAACGCGCTCGATTAATACGCACGGACCGGCTTGTGATCCAGTCTTTTCACTTTCGCGCCTGTCCCTATTTGTCGCCTAGGAGCCTCACCGAGCACCAGATGTTGTTTTCTCGGGGCAATCAGAGGCCATCCAATCTCTAGAGTAATTACAGCATCTTCCGCCGAATCGCGCAAACTGCATCGCTTCCGACTGTTTCCACCTCTGGAAGCACTGAAACGGGGGAGGTGTCTTGTCAAAGAGGATCGAGAAACATCCAGTGCTTCTTTGCAGAGCTTGCTCCGCAGCTTTGCTAATCTTTCGGTGCCGCGTCGGATTTTAAGAATTTCATACAGGCCGTAGACTCCATGGCCTGATCCATACTCCGTACTCGAGTTCCCATTCCGCCTTGCAACCAAAATCGCACGAGGTCCGTTCCCTTTTAACACTAAATCTTCAGTTGAAGTATAAGCTACGGTTTTGGCTTACCATCATCTTTCCAGTCCTGTATTGAGATCGTTTAATACCTACGCAGGTCTTGAACGCACCTTCACTAACGAACGTCGAGCGGCCACATCGAACTCATCCTCACGAATCTACTGACGCTCTCACTTGTCTCAATCCACAAGAACCAGTACTGGTTTTCACACCCTTTGCGCGTCTATCGACAGTACCCTGAACGAAGATGTACGGACCGCTTGGGCCCGAAACCGAGGTGTTCGCCAATGCGCTCGATGATTGTCTCGCACCTCAGGGCACAGTTGAAGAGAAGCATGCAAGAATTCTAGATCTGGTGGATGCGTACTATGAATACGCGGACCATACCCTAACAGCCTTGCGCAGACAAGTTCGGCAGGGCTCGGCTGGCGACACCGAGATGGACTTGGACGAAGACGAAGATGCCGACCCTGCCGCAAGCATAGAAGAAATCCGCGGATGGGAGCAAGAGAGACAGACATGGGATCTCATCCGTCGCCTCATCCCGCTGAGATATTCTGCACGAAAGGCGACTGGCAAGCAGGCTTCGATCGTTACAAAGGACGGAGAGGGCGATGACATCTGGCGCGCGTTTCTTGCAAACGATCGGCTGGCTGTAGAGAGAAAAACCATTCTCGAATGGCTGCAACACAACGCAAGAACTGGGCCCGATCTTGACGACTTGGTACGAGAGCTACAGCAGAACGCTGACAGAGGAGACATTATTGCGCATGGCTGGATACATACAAGGTCTGCCATCAAGCTACAGAAGAGTGTTATCGGATCCACACGCCCTCTTGACGTTCAATTTCCCGAAGTGTCTCGTTCCCTTGTCAATTCGGACAAGGCGCCACTTGTTGCCGAATTAGATCCAGACTCTGTGACCAGGCAGTGCCGAAAGCTGGAGCCACAGGACGAATACTTCGAGCGGGCAATTTGGGTTGGTTGCTTCCAGCTTCTTCGGAGGGGTAGCAGCTTGGAGGATATGAGAGAATGGTGCCTCGAAAGGACAGAAGTTTGGCGGGCCGTTTCCATGTCCGCATTACCCCTCGCTACAAAGCATGGCGAGGAAAATTCCATGGAAGACCCATCAGCACTTGCGCTCTGGAGACGCATCTGCTTTGCAGCGGCACGCCATGGCGGCACCGACGACATCGAGAGGGCTGTCTACGGTGTGTTGTCAGGGGACATTCCTAGTGTTCAAAAAGTGTGCAAGACTTGGGACGACTTTATGTTCATGCACTACAACGCTCTGCTTCGTACGCAATTCGACACATTTGTTCTCGGCCAATGCCCCCCTGAGGTATCGACATCTCTTCGTTCATCATTCGCCGCTTTCGACGCTGTACAATTTCATGGCGACCCTAGCACGCTGGAACAACGCCTGGTCCATAGCCTCGAAACAAACCCTCAAACCGGCCATGAAGCACTGGAACCCGTCAAGACACTCCAAGCCGCTATAATTACGAAAGAGCTGGAAAAACACTTCTACGAACAGGGTGTAGCCATCACACTCAAGGCCAACTCGAAGGAATCTTCCGCACTCATGCCCGATAATTCTTGCCACGACGTCAGCGTGGTCCCGGAGAAGTTTGCTGATTTCGAGAACCCTGGCCGTCTACGACTTGCCGTTCATGCCCTCATCATCTTTGGCACACTCGATAAGCTCGTCGACTCACCGCCAAACTCGTCAACGATGAGCTGGAGGCCCGACCGCCGCGAAATACAAGAAAACACGATCACGCTTTACATTAGCTTGTTACGTCTTTCCGGCCTGGAAGAATTGATACCCCTTTACTGCTCTAGGATTCGCGATCAGAGAGCCCTCCAGGTGCTTAGTACGAACCTACTACCCATCACTGACAATGAGGCCCGCCTAGTCCAGCTCAGTCTCATCCGCAAGGCAGGACTGGATGTGCTGGAGTTTGTGAAGTACCAACCAGCATCCCTGTTTCGATGCATAGACGTCGATACCGCAAAGATACAGACTTTCCAGATCTTGGACAACGGGCCACCATCTCTCAAATACGGCCGTTCGATTAGGACGGACTTTTTCGGAGAAGATCCAGATACTATCGATTCTATCGACGAGCGTTTGATTCGCTCGGTGGAATGGCTCCTGCTTGTTGACGAGGCCTGGCCTCATGTGTTTTGTGTTGGCGTGGATATCTACAAGTATTTTCTTAGTAAGTCGTCACATTATGTTTTTGATGTTTTAAGTGCTTTTCCGCTGACTCCAGCTTGTGTGTCAACAGGGACCATGCGCTTGAACGCTGCCAGAAGTTTTGCCAACCGGGTACCTTTCAGCACTATTATGCGGCAAAGGGTGGAACTCCCCGAGCAGGACGACAACGATCCTTGGTGGCCCGAGGATGCAGAATTCTGGGCTGGCCAGATCGAAGCCGCTGGTGCGAAGAGCCTTTCGCCAAGCCAAATTGCTTCGGAGGCACGAGCCTTCCGTGAGCTTGAGTGTCTGGTCAAGGCCTTGGATACGATGGAGACGATTGCTTCACTGGCAGAGCTTTCAAAGGAGTGGGTTGAAACAATTTTCTCGGCCGTGGCCCCTCACTGACCATGATTTAGGGACCCGTCTGTCAAGAGAGATTTCTGGGCCAAGGTCGGAAATGAGGTCAAATCCGCGAAAGAGCATGTGCGGCCACTGCTCAAAAACTGGCTGCGGAGTCAGGGTAGCGTTTATCAAGGCTCCTTCTTTGGGCAAGCACTGACTGTATTCTTGATAGAAGACACCGAACTGGAGTCGCTACGGGACATGTATCTTCCCGAGACGCTTCTTGCTTTCATCAGCTCCCTTCATTTCGCCGGCACCACCCTGACAAGGGACAACTTCCTGGAATGCATGGAACTGGCAGCCACTATCGCCGAGAAGGGATCCGACGTTGCCGAGTGCTTCATGAAGGCTAACCGGATGAAAGAACTGGTGGAAAGCTTTGCTGCCTGTAGCAAGGCTTTGGCGATTGCGTCGAGTGAGAAGAAGACAGCTGGTTCGAGCAGCAAGAAACTACGCGAAATGGGATGGACTCGGGATATCTGGTCTGTGAAGCATTAGGATGGGGGGTTACAGTGAACAAGCAAAGCACAAAGGGGCAAAAAATAGGGAAAATTGCTTGAGAAGGCTGTAGACTTTGGTCAACAATCGCGATACGTCTAGTAAAAAAAGCTGGTTGCTTACGAGCGAAGTATTCGGAGGGGGAGTCTAGGACCGGCACACTCAATATCAAATAATAAAGTGATGATACCAATATTTCAGGGATCGAATGCGACCTTCCATGACTTGTAGTTCGTCGTGAATGTTCTCCAAGCCTTTTTGTGCGGTTATTACTGTTGCCGTCTTATCTTATCGAGTAAGTAAACCCCCGCCACCCCACCCCCACCCCCTAGCTGGGGTCTGTGGTACCGACTTTGCCGATCGCCTGACGTCGCTTTGTCCGGAGGGGTGGATGCGACTGGCCAGCTTCAATCTCTCTTAGCCATCGCCATCTGAGCAGGGCCTCAAAAGGTTGGACTCAAAATAGGTGTACATAAGAACCTACCCATCTCATAACTTCTCTATTCGCGCCATGAACGCAGTTCCTCCGCCTGTGCCCCCCCCGAAACCGGGCAGCCATGAAACCAGTCGTATCGGCACGCCGATTACATCCAACTCACCCCGGCCTAGCACCGGTGCCGGGGCTGGTCCCGATGCAAATAGTGCCAGTGGAGGTCGGATTCACCCGGCCTACCAACCCGCCGGTCTTGAGTTTGCCCGACCAGAGCCTGTCCCCGATCCAGGGGACCAGTGGCTTCCGAGGGTGTTGCAAGACAAGTCGTAAGCATTTCATGCCCGCATCGATTCACTCACCCTCCTCGTCGCTGACTACGGCCGTAGAAAGCAAGACCTTGCCGACATAGCGACAAGCCCAGAACTTCTCAACGCCCTCACCCACGCGCCGAGTACAATTCACCCCTCTCTCTCCTCCTCACATCGGGCCCTCCAGTCGGCCTTGGCTGAGAACCTCGAGCTTGCCTCACGACTCGTCGAGCTCGAGTCTCGGTTAGCCCATCAACGGTCCACAACACAAGCGCAACTCCTCTCCACACATGCTCTCGAGCGCCAATGGAGGCAAAAGCAATCAGATATGGACCACGCGCTTGCCCCTTTTTCTCCGGCATCCATGTATCAGCGCTTGGGACAAGGTGTGCACGAACAGGCTTCTGTATGCCATGTTCTGGAGGAAAGCTTCATTGAAGGGGAAGGGGACGGTGCATATGCGTCGGAGAGAGAGACGCTGGACTGGATCAAGAGGTACAGAGATGCGAAGGTCCTGTACTACCTTAGACAAGAGCGAAAGGAACGATGGGACGAAGGTCGTGTCGGTGGCTGGAGGTAAAAGCACCCGGCCGCAGTTAAATACTGGCCGATTTTGTCAAAAGTGGAACGCGGAGAAACAGATAACAATATCATGGGAAAAGAAGGGGGAGCGGTTCCAGCACAATTCGCACTCAAGCTACTGCAAAATTCGTCTCATGCAAAGGGAGACACAAGCCGCCGCCCTACGCTACCCTGAGCAAGAGGCCATGCTGGTCAGATGTACTAAACTATTGGAGAGTTTGCATCTGTGAACGCTGATGAGGAGTTTTCTCGACTGCTGGAAAGTCGAAAATATCCATAATTACTTGGGCTGTGACGGGAATATCCAAAACCAGCAAAATTTGGGAGGACTTAAGCTTCACAGCATGTTATAAATGGACCGAGCCGTGAACCGTTCATGGCCTTTAGGCTTGTCGCCGTGGCCCCATCTGTCGTCCATATCCCATGGGAAGGGTTCACAAAGGGGCGTAAAGCCGCATCCCGGCTCTCCCACAATATCCTTCGTCTAGGTGAACACGTGCAATCCGAACCTAGCCGAGAAGGACTGACAGTCATTCAGGCAAGACTGAAAGGGCTTCGTTTCATTTCGGGGCTCCGGGGGCTCATGGGAAGCGCAAAGAGGCCTTCCTCCTGGTCTTGGTCTTGTTGCTTCGAGGAGAAGGCACTTTTGCTTAGAACAGCGTCCAATGAAACCGAACCTTCTACAGGTGGGTTACCAGGCGTCGTTTGTCGGATAAAACTCGAGAAGGACGAGACTGCGATGTCACTGGATGTTGGAGAGAAGGATATTGTACGCACATGCGCACTCTCGTCTGCGGACATCGAATCAGTGTCTGTACCTAAGGAGGGTCAAAGTATCCTCCAACGAGCGCCTTACCAGCCGAGCCAGCAACCAAGTCAGCGGCGGACGTGGCTAGTTTCAACCCTTTAAGCTTCTCCCCGAGCCTGCCGGCGACTGGCGATTTGGGAGAAACCGGGCTAGGCGGAGTCGGAGATGCGACCATTGTTGCGTTCTGAACAACGTCCGGCTTAAGAGTAACGCCGAAGTGACGGGTTATCCATTGTCTTTCTTGGAGCGCCATTTCCAGGCCAACACTTTCGGTGTTGGTCTTCATCTCGATTTCGACCTCTTTCTGGAGCCCGGAAAGCCTCTTTTTGGCCCAAATTGTATGGAGGATGCCTCGCAACCCGACGTCCAGGTTGCCAGCGGCCAAGCCGGGTGGAAAAATGGCAGGCAGTGGCCTAGTAGTGAGCCAGGTGTCGTCTGGATGGGAAATTGTAACGACCGGCGGAACGGTGGCACCAGGAGGGAGCAAAAAGTACACGCGTTTGTTTGTTCCAGTAACCTCGTCGCTAGCAGGGAGGTAGTTTGTCTTTCCCTCCCAAGAAACTTCCCAGGCCTTGGATGTTGCCGATGCTAGGGGTAGAACGGACGTAGAGGCCGAAGGATCCCATTCAACCATGAGAATCTTAGTGCCTTCGTTGCCTTTGCCTGTCTCAAACTCAAAGCGAGCGAGTGCGAGTGCAAAGGGGGCAGCGTCGGCGGCAGTGTCAGGTGTGGCGTCCGTGAGGCGAGCGGGGAGGTCACGACCAGTCACCAACGAGTCGGGGGTCGAGGAGGGCCGAAGGGCATCCGGTTCCTCCATGTCTTCGTTTGCGGCTGGATAGCGTTCGGTACGGGGCCTGGTGCGAAGTAGTTTGAGCGGAAGCACAAACCTAGTGCGGGGCCGATGGATTTGCGGCCTACTTAGGTACCGAAGCAACGGCAGAATCTAGACACTCATGCATACCTAGGGTAACGCAGGCCAACTGAGACTCCAGTCAGACCCGAACAGGAGTGTGGATGATTAATCCGTCACACAGGAAATGTACCTAGGGCAGCACTGAGCAAGAAAGGGAAGGGGCGAGACTACGAGAACGGGTGCTGCAGCGAGTGGTGCAGAACAGGGAGGGTAAATTTCAAGTTGAGATAGGTATGATCGCAACAGTGGTGGAAGCGGCATGAATACATGAACATGGGCAGAACGAGGCCAAAGCAGGAGAAGGAGTAGGAACTAGCAAGCCGATTTTGGCGGGGAGTGGAACGCGGAGACAGAGAAGTAGATGGCAAGCTGGCCACACAGTCTGGTGCTGAGGCAGGGACAATGCGGATGTAATATTTGCCAGCATGTCCAGGATCGACGAGCGACGTAATGGGGCAATCAACGCGTGTAAACCATCATTGGGCTCTGCTTGTTGTACCGTAGAGCACAAGCGGAGTATGTGAGGTTACGCACAGCTCAAGATGGCGGTCATAGGTTATTACTGCGGAGAACCGTTAGGTTGAATGAAGGGCTTGCCTTCGGCGTCATGATATTTACTGTATGCGTGACTGGAAGATGCGAAAGCATGTATTACTTGAAACTAAGTGCACATCTTAACTGCCATTTTGATAAAATGTCACACGGGCTTTCGCGACCGAGTGGATGTTGGCTTAGGTATTGCGCTTCATTGAAACAACGGTTAAGGCTCCCGCTCCATCCCAGGCAGAAGCGGAGGAAACGCGGAGCAATATGAAGGAAAATGGAGTCGCTACCGGAAAAGCTGGAAGCACAGTCAGGATCTCCACAAATCACCGGGGGATCTCGGCCAACCATGGCTTGGACATGGGCGTGATGAAGGCGCGAGAGAAACTGCCAATGCAGTGTGCGGCGGGAAGAGGGCCGGCATTAGGAAGAAAAACCAACTTGACCAAATACCTAGGCAACGACTTTCAAGGGAATGTAGCCCTTCCTGGTGTTCCGCACGGTAAAGTAAACTGTCATAGGACCTGTCATCGCATGTAGTGCTGGAGAGCAGCAGTGGCGCAAGCTTTCGGGTCGAGTAACGTGCGTGCACGCAGAAGCGTCCATACAAGTATCCGAAAATGTCCGGGGCCCGATTAGCTGCAGACCGGCTTAGAGCCTGTGCAATGGAGCTGATCGCTGTACTCTACTAACAGTCAGTAGAAGCGGCTGGAATGATCGCTGCGTGGGTGGAAACAGGACGCAAGGACGTAAACGCTGCAACTGTACTGTCTATATAGGGAAAAAATAGTAGTAGTGGTGGTGGTAGTGGTAGTGGTAGTGGTGGTAGTAATGGTAATGGTATACGATGTATATCAACGGGGAGAGGCTAGAGAACGGCCGCGGTAGGTCCGAGGGGCTCTACCTACGATTGGGTACCTAGTTTACGTACATACGCCATCCAGCAGATCTCGAGTGCTTCTCCGTGGTACGTATCTTCCCCGGTGCCCACCACTGGCAGTCAGGCAGCGTTATTGTCTCCATTTCCCCGCTAGAACCCACACAGCTTATCCATCCGATACGGCTCCAAGCCGCTTGTGTCGGTTTTATCGCTTCAACTTCGGCCACTTCGGTCGAACTAATAGCGTTTCAATTGCAAACACTTCCAAAGCGCCTCAGTAGACACAAGTTTTGAGACACGCACCGCCCTGCGTATAAATACAATATCCGCCACCTTGTACTGAGATACGCAGCCAAGGCGGTTCCTCAAGCCTGCCATTTTTGCGGAAATAATCCATCACATCCACTGTTATGCGGCGGTCGAAATTTGCTCTTAATTGTGCATCTTTGAAGGAACTAGACTTGAGAAGAAAACCCGGGAGACTGAATGACGGTTCGACCAAACACCGTCTGCGAATGCAGAGCCTGTAACTGCTCTACGTAACAGACCCATGTCTCAAGCTGCTCGCATGGCCAAACGCCGGCCACAGCCGCCTGCACTTGGTTTATTCGGGACGGCAGAAACGTGCAGCATCGAAGCAACTTCATGAACATTCACCAAGCACTATGTACCCGGAGAATACCCAGTTCGATGTCAAATGCATTTCAATCGGCTGAGCAGTACGAAGCATCCAACTGCACAAAACTTTGGCTACGTTCTTGGTTAGCTGCTACTTGCTACTTTATATCTGAATGTCTCGGGTTGCGGACACGCTCTTGTGTGGGGTGGCGATGATCCATTGGTAAATGAATAGCAACTGTTTGCGACGATGGGTTATCGGAGAGAACGAACGAAAGAGCGGCTAACAGATCGAGTGACGGAGCAAAGAAAGACCAGCACTCAACGGCCGGCCCGTAATGCTCAATGTTCAGGAACGGTTCCGTTCCGAGGCCGAACTGGCCCACGCTAGACGCCCCTAAAGTAGACCGACCCAAGGTAACGTTAGGATGCCATCATGTGGAGGCTTGATACACAGAATATAACTCCAACCCAGCGTGTTTGATGTGAGGTAATGCCCTTGAAGGCTAAGTAAGACATACAGAAATTGATAGCGAGCGATCATGCCTTCAAAGCAGGCCGTCGCGTCTGGTTTGTCAGGCGAAGCAACTATCAAGCTACCTTGGCACTTGCGGTTGTCCTTGTCAATGATAGAAGATGATGTCTTGGTCTGGAAGGCCAAGGCTCGGAGTGATAGTGAGAAGAACAGCAAGACATGTGGTTATATGTCCTTTAAAACCGTATATTGCGGTATTGAGTTTCTGTTCCGAAAGAAACAGGATGTTGAGAGGATAAAAGAAATAAGGTGAGAGACAATCGTATAGGTAGTCACCTGCAGGTGTTCTAACTTATCGTGCAGGGGTACGTATGGTGTAGAAAAATAATGGATCAGGGTAAAGAAAGTAGATACTACAGTGTAGGCCGGTAAGTTACCTAGGTAGCTAGTAGGGTAGGTACCTACTTCAGATGGATTGTGGGGTGGAAAGGCTCCGTCCGGACACATTTGCGGTGTTTTCCTCGGCCGCTTTTCATCGCTCCCACCGTTGAGTGCTCATCTTACCGTAAGGCTTTAAGTTTTTACACGGTACTCGCGACACAGACTCGTTACCGGCTAGTGTAGGCCTGTTGTGCGGCAGCCTTTGTTCTTGACTTTCCAGACAAACGGCAGAAGCCACTAAGCACAGTATCGATGACCGTGTTAGGCCTCCTAGCCCCTCCCTGAACAAGCAAGTGCCCTTCTTTACTTGGACCTCTCCACTAATTCGCCGCACATACCGCCGGGCCACCCAGAACCAGCGGATGGACGATCCTCTCTGACTCTCCTCCAGTGCTGGTTTGGCTGTTCTCCCTCCTGCCCGCCAACCAACCGTCCTGTCGCCTTACCTCACCTGACCTCACTCACCATTCAACTATTGACCTAGTCCGTCCGAGGAAAAGGGAGGGAGACCCTGTACCTTCCCGTCACCACCCGGGAAATGGTCACTCACTAAAGCTGCAATTCACCCGCCCACACCCACGCCCACATCCATCAACACCCATGCTTCCATATGACACGGACCACATAGGCCCTAGACTGGACTGGACTAGACGAGTGCGCTCTGCTGCTCTCCTCTCTGGCTGATTGCTTCTTCACATCTTCTCCCGTCCCAACCAACTTCGAACACCACGCCCAAGACGTTACCGCCACTGGCCACAGCTCTTCACCAACATTGCCCGGCCTCGCTTCCGCAGCAGACTTTCCTTCATCGCCTATACTTATCAAACGATATTTTCTTCGTTTGTGTTGTGGGTTCTCGCCTGTTAGCCCCCGTCTTGCCAACATTCGATTGCGGTGCCTTATCCGCTGCCCTTCGTAATCTTCTCCCGGGAATTTCGCTCTTTCGGCTTGAATCAGAACGAAGTCTGTACAGAAGAAACGGCAGCTTGAACTCCCTCCTACTTATTTAGACTCTGCCGATGGCCTCCAATATCTAGCCATGTGTGAGCTGCCAATGTTCGGCATCGTCGACTTTACGAGTGCCACCTACGCTCGAATCCGTTCCGATTAGACAGCATCTGTCAATGACCATATGCTGCACTCGTTTGATCCCGTTCCCCCGTTCTCCAGGCTGCGTCATCGTCTAGTACGATAGCAGGAACATGGATCCGCCTCACATAACCGAGTTCGCTTCCGAGCGCTACTTCAGTAAACTTAGCCAACTCAGCGAGTCTCCCACGACCCATGATGCTCAGCATAACCATCAACTACGCGATCCTCCACTACTTCCTCCGCAACCTTTTTCTACGCCACCGCTTCCCTCCCACACGGCGCCGCCTTCTTCCTTCATTCTCCCACTTCGTACATCGAAAGCGAATGAATCCGAAGTCGATTTCCCTCGCTCGTCAGACCAGAAACGCCCCGAGAAAAGCCGTTTGTTTAGTCTTCGATCCAAGGTTTCGATTCTTCACGCCAAGTCTTCTACATCACAAACCGACCCGCACGAACCTACTGCAGGGTTTCTCAGGCCCAAGACGTTTGTTACTCCTATTCCTCCCTGTTCAACTCTCAGGACACGGCTAAAGGCATTGACGGAAAGCCTAACTCATCTATAGACAATCTTTCGGCCAGTTATTCCTTGCCCTACCCACCGAACTTCAGATTCAGGTCATCTCCTCCCTACCACTTACCGATGTGCTCAACCTTCGCCGAGTCTCGAAATCTTGGCATGCCATTGTCACGTTGAACGAAGCCCCTATTGTTCGGCACCATCTAGAGCGACATATCCCGGCATATGCCCTGCGTTTATATCCATCGAACGACCCTAGCAGCGCTAACTTTCATCACCTATGCGGTCTGTGGCACCGCCTACATGTTGCGGCTAAACTCTCATTTCTCATGTGTGAGTGGATCACAAAAGAGATTTTCCTGAGGACGACAGAAGTGCAACGTCTCGAATTCGCGCCGCAGCGGGAACGCATGCGCCGGCGCCTCATTCCGCTATTATTTACCGTGTTTCATTTCTTCGAAACCTACCGAAAGCTACATCTACAGCATATCCTCGACCACAACGGCCACGGCTTGCTACAAGTGCCCTATACACTAAATCCTATCGAGGTTGAAATCATGAACATGTACGACGATCAGACGCTTCTGCGCGTTCACCAAGTCTTTCCGCTCATCATCTCTTCTTTCTGCCGAAGATTGCGTCCACCATCATATGCCGGTCGTGTCGAACGATCTCTTAGGGGTTACTTGAAAGAAAGGCCTTCAGACGAAGTCCATGTTGCCATTCTATGCGTTGGTGGTTTGCGACAAGTGGAAAGGCTTTGGGAGATCAAAGGATACAACAGCAGGAGGGGAGCGGTTGATACCTGGTACAATTCGATTGCAAAAGATTCGACCGAACCAACCGTCAAACAACGACGGAGTATCATTGGTCTGAGCCGTAAAAAGTCGACAGTGTCTGTTAAGGACTCGTCCAAATCGACCCAACAAGAAGGGTTTCCAGCACGTCGCGGTTCAAGGACATCTCTTGAAGATCCCGTCGATCCCTACGATACGAACTTGGTCTTCAACACTAGCCTGGCGGCCGGTATGCCTATGGGGCCATTGGGGCGCGAGCATGTCCGTCACATACTTGCGGACTTGCCTAGTCTGCAGGAAATCTGGCTGAAGACAGCCGAGGCTATGATCTTAGAGAGAGGTATTGTGGAGCGTACTCAAGACATTAAGCGCAATGCACAAGTCATGTTGGAGCTGATCCGCGATGACGGGATGGATGAGGAGGACGAGTGGTGGTATGGGCGTAGTACCCCTGAGTCCATTCGCCCTCCGCTCGAGGCGATAGACGAGGACCCTATGGACAGCGGCACATGACAATGGCACGGCGTGTTGGGCATTTATGGGCGTTTAGGTCAGCCAGGGAAATCGGCTTTTGGGGCAAAGGCGCAGGGGCGCCTCTTTAAAAAAATATATACGGACTACCTCAATGCTCTCTTTTGTCGGAACTCGCATGGGCAGGGGTACAGATATGGATAGAGATACTGGCATGATTTTGTCGCAGTATCACTTTTTTCTATGTATTCATGCCGGATATGTCTGGTACTTGTCTTGTCAACTCAATTGTAACAAGTTGTTTTGATCAAAAAGACCCTTGTTCCAACGCGTCAAACGCTCATCCTGGACCGTTCCTTGCCAAATGAGAAGAAGGCGACACGAATAAGCCATCGTCGAAGTTCCGTAGTTGGCAAAGGTAAGTTGACCCACAAGAGATGGCATACATGTACAGACGGAATGACACAGCTACATCATTATATACTTCGAGAGAGCGACTTACTTCCTAGTATTTAATAGATATGGCCTGTACAGTCGTGCACAGTTCGACAAAAATGCATACAGGCTATTGTTCATAATGCAGTCGTCACGGATGCAGTGTCTTGCTGGTTACTAACGTCTCAGGCTATGATACATGCGCTCCCTCAACGCAGACTCTGTGTTTTCGCTATTGAAAGATGGGAGGCTCATGCTTGAAGATGCGCCATAGGATGAGTTGATATCGGGCGAGGTTCGTTGCAAAGTCCCGTCGCCGATATCGTACGACGTCGAATTCATGTTTAAGCTAGCTTGGCTAGCTGAGTCAAGTCCCGCCATTTCAAGAAAAGATGAATCGGAATAGTCCTGGAACGAAGAAAGGTCTGAGCTCTGCGATCGATGTGCCTGGCGTTTCTGGAAAGCGGGAGAGTGGTGTTGCATGGAGCGTGACATGGGACTATGGTTGGTCTCTTGCGTCGGTATCGGTACTGCCATCTGCGCATTGAACGGTGGTTGTTGCACGCTTGTCAGCCCATGGTAGTCACGTCCACTGACCGATGAGGTAAAGGGGCTCCCGCTTTGTCGAGCTGTCGAGGTCATTTGGCCAGTCTTCGGGTTGGTGAGACGATGCTGGCTGGTAATTGGCCGCTTGTGTGTAGGGGATAGTTGCTGTTGCTGCTGTTGATGTTGCTGCTGATGATGTTGACGAGACTGAGTAGGCTGGACCTGGTCATGGATGCCTTGTACAGCTCTTCGTGGTATATTCATGGTAAATGTGTTTATAACCTCTGGTCTTTCTACCTGTTGTTGACTAGTCCCTGGCGTTCCTATATTGCTGCTGAATCCCACAGGCGTATTGGGCTCAGATTGCCGGTTGTTAGGAGTTTGTTGAAGCGTAGATCGGCTCGCAGAAATACTTAACTGCTGCCTAGACTTCTGCAAGCTACTATCGCCAACCCCATCGAGATTAGCATCATAGTGACCCGCTGATGAATCTGGTTGGGACCTGTGCGACTCGGTTTGGATGGCCTGTCTGACGTGGCCACTCAATTCGTGTTCTTGTTGAAGCTCTGTGGAAATCCTCTGTCTCTTCGCCGGTTGATATGCGCGTGCACTAGCCGGGTTAATAGAACTGTGATATCGAGCCAGCCGTGGTAAAGAGCCACTTTGGGATGTGACAGTCTCAACAGTTTCGGACGGAGTTTGTGCCGGGGCTGGAGTAATGGTCGAATGAACATCATAAGGATTGGATTGGTTTTCTTCTTGGGTAGATTTCCGCTTCCGCGCAATGCCCTTGGAATCTCCTCCGTTGTTCAAATCGTCTCCAACAGCTTCTCTGGCAGGCTCTGATACTGAAGGGCGATGTATGATCGCGACGGTATTCTGCGGCGGCTCGGTTTGCACGAGCGGAAGGATCATGATGGCGGATGACGAATGAGAAGCATACTCTGCAGCATTCGGAATTACTTCTCGCTCGCGATGGTCGATGTTTGTTAACGCTGGTACCGAGTGAGGATCGTGGTCACATGCGGGTACCGTTTCTTTAGGTCGGTTTTTGGAACCCTTGGGGCGTCCTGGTCCTGGTTTCCGTTTCTTAACGCCGACCATTCCGGTTTCAACAGGGTCATTGGGTGCGCTTGAGGGTATTGGCACAACCGAGGACCTCGCATCGTCTGCCACTTCATTCGGCAACATGGCGGAACCAGTTGCTGCGCTAGATACATCCTGAGCACTCTCAATCTCGTTGTTCAATATAGTCTTGTGCTTTGGCCGATTTTTGGAGCCTTTCGGTCTCCCTCGCCGCTTCGGAGTCGACGTAACGGGAGCTGCCTTGGCAGAAGCGCTGCCCAGCACACTGTCAGCAGCATTTGGACCGGCCATGACTTGATTGTTGCGAGACGGAGTCGTGGACCTTTGCTCCAGCTGCCCTTCTAGAATCTGTCCCTCGGTTCCTGTGGTATCGTCCATGTCGACCCAGCTGTCGTCCAGGACAGACTCCCTGACTAAACCACTGGTGACAAGGCTGTACCCTGTGGGATCTGCTAAGGGGCCAGCAGGAACAAATCGTTTCCTAGCAACATTGTCTTTCTTTCCCTTCGTATTCTTACTTCCTTTGGGGCGACCTCGTGGACGCTTCGACGGTGGGTGCTGTGCACTCTGTATCGACTCTTGACTGAGGGCTGGGAAAATTTCAGCAAGCCAGCCCACAAAGAGGGAACCAGGACCGTTAGCTTTTGCGCTCTCAGGAAAGGCTTCATTGGTGGGAGACTGCGTATTGGAAACCTCGCCGAAGAAGGCAAGTGCCTTGCATAATTGATCAACGACTAGAACAGGCTGCAAGCTTTGCAATAAACTCAGTAACCGAGCCTGTTCGGCCTTGGTTTCGGCTACGGTGAGTGGCGAGGTCTTCTGCCAGGCTCCATCGGGCTGTTGCGGGCTGGACGCGACTTGATCTTCGGGCCGATAGATGAACTTGCTGCGTTTAAAGGGAACATAGCGATCGGTCTGAGCTCGTTTGGCCGCAAGCTGAGTTCCCTCGCTTGTGCGCTTCGCTGCCGCGTCACGCTCCTGGGTTTCGTTGGTGGTGGAAAGGTCTATATGCATGACCCCAAAATTCCCTTTTCTAGCGTCCGTCTTGCCCTTCAGCTTGCTGGGTACAGGATTTCGGACGCGCCCATCTCTATATAGACCCAGAACATCATCTTTCGCGGGTGGACCTGTGTGCTGCAAGATACCAAACCCGTGAGCTTCGTCTGAGACTTCAAGGTTAGCAGCGTTTGTTACAGAACCTCACGCCGAGCAGCCAGCCACCAGACCGCATCGGACAACCAGATTGAGCTTACAAACCTTTTGGTTTTGTAGAGCCTGACGCAAAGGTTTGCGAGGTAGATCGAATCGGTGTGACAATCTCAGTACTAGTACGGGTGCCAGAATGCTCGAGCGAGGTAGACGCCACGTGCTTTAACGGTTGAAGTGATGCTAACGCGGCCGCGATTAGTCGAAAATTTACACATAATGGGTTTGGGCAAAGGCCGATATCATACCTGCGGTTGTAGCCATTATTGTGTGTGCAATCGTTGCATCGAGTAGACTTCATTCCCAACCCGAAAGAAAGACACCGTTGCGGCCCCGTTATACGTCCCCGTACAGCTTAGCTTCGGGTTCGGTTTAGCGTAGGGATTGGATGTCTGGGCTCGTGCTACTAGAAGAGAGCATCACGAAACCCAACTTGGTATTTAAAGGGGGCCCAATACCGGATGGTTGTTTACCGAGTCAACTGCATAGGTGTCCAGAAGGTTGATGCCATCGTCATCGTCATTCGGCACAGAAGGGAACAAGAGAGATGGTCGTATCAAACGGATCAAAGTATATCTGTCGTGAGTTCGAAAGCGGTGGATGGATTCGTTAGATGCGAGCAAATCTGCGGGTGCGCCACGTTTCGCGATGAGGGACGTCGGGACGTTCGTGATGGAGATTGGGACCTCTCCGCTATGGGATGGGATTGGAGGGGCGTCGACAGCCAGGATGAAGTTATCGAAGAGCTGACGAAGTACACCGTGAGAAAGTTAAGGGCAGTAGAGAAAATGAGACAGAGGAGTAAAGGGTAGAAGAGAGGGGGTGGCAGGACAGAGAGTATCTAGGTAGGTAGCTGTCGAGGTAGAACCACCTTAGCTACTATTACCTAGGGAAGCGAAGCGCATACAGAATACAGGAGTGCTGTTAATGGCCAAGGGTAGACAGTACCGTACTGTACAGCCCAACGCTCGGCGTAGAGAAGAAGAGGTACCTAACGGGAGACCATATGCCGTGTTGCAGTACATGCGATACGCATGTAAAATGGCGGAATGAGAAAGTACCCCTGGTTGAAAGGTAAAGGTACCTAATCCGCATCACTGGGACCACCTTGGCTCTAGCTCAATTCCAAACCGAACTTCTTCCACTTGCTCCCACTACATCCTGTCCTCGATTAACTTCAAGCCTCTCGTATACTACTATTCTGTCGCTGGAATTGGCAATCTCCATTGCTTACTGCGGGCAATCCCTACAATATCCAGTCAGAGAGAGGTCAGTCCCCCAGAGCGCTCAACGCTGCTTCTGCTGACCAGCCGCCTACCTACCTAGTTTGCGCTGTCTTGCGTCAGCTACACACTTACCTTAGCTCTCATCGACACCTCATAGCTTTGTGCTACTACATCGTCATCGCGCTCAGAACTCCCCTCCCTCTAAAGGCCCTCATATACCGACACGCATGGATAGTTAATCCTCGTCCGATTCAAGAACATGTCTACCAAATACGCTCTTGTCTCTCTGCCGCTTGGCATCTTCGACTCCAGCGACAAGGAAGAGGCCGTGGCCTCCCTAAGCGCCACCATCTCGCCCGAGAACGGCAACGTCCGCCCTTTCAACATCCCCGATTTCAAAATCGGCACTCTGGATGCCTTGGTTCAACAAGCCGATGACCTAGCCAAACTGGAATCTACATGTGGGACCGTCGTTGCTAAGGTGGCTGACTCCTTGAAATCGATTCTTGACGGCGATGAGGACAAAATCTCCCAGCAGAAGATGGTCAATGACAGTGAGATATCCTCGATTTCCCCAACGTTCCTACCACATCATCGGCAATACTCGGCAAGTCACTAATGGTGTATGACTTCCAGAGCCCACCGATCAATACATTAGCTCTTTCTCCTGGAATAGAGTCCGATACCGCGCCGACAAGTCTCTGAGTGAACTTGTGGATATTTTACAAAAGGTATGTGAATATCGCTCGCGCCAGGGAATGACAAATGTATATTCGGTGCTACATGCCTTTTTTCTCTCTTTCTTACACCCCACCGCTTGTTTTCGCGATCCTAGCCGAGGTTAAACGCTACGAACATGCCAAACCGGGAGGCTGACCAGCCATCAGGAATTAATCACCACCGACAACGACGTCAAGAGCAAGTTCAACCAGTATAACTCAGTTAAGACAAACTTCACCACGCTACAACGCAAGCAAACGTACGCAATTCTCGAAGCTCATCACGACGTTCCATTTGCTGACATTTCCATGGCAGTGGCAACCTCGCGACCAAGTCCCTTACTCCCGTTGTTGATCCAGCACTGCTCATCCAGGATTCCGAATACCTCGAGACGCACCTAATCGTTGTACCGAACAACGCGAAGAAGGATTTCTTGAGAAGCTATGAAACATTGGCACCGATGGTCGTTCCCCGCTCCGCCGTCCAAGTTGCCTCCGATGAAGAGTTTACCTTGTTTGCCGCCACAGCCTTCAAGAAACACAGCGCCGAATTCCTACAAAAATGTCGTGAGCAAAAGTGGACACCGCGTCAGTATAAGTACGTCGAGGGCGGCAAAGAAGAGGAACAGCGCGAGCTCGATCGAGTAGCTCGCGAGGAGAAAAAGACATGGGGAGAAGCCTTGAGGATTGGCCGGACTGGTTGGAGCGAGAGTGTGATGATCTGGTTACACGTGCTTGCACTACGCGTGTTCGTGGAGGCAGTACTTCGCTATGGACTTCCCCTCGACTACGTCAGTGTCCTTGTCAAGGTTCGCCCCCCCCCCCCTCCCTGCCCTCTTCTCATCTCCCCAGAACGGCCAAGAATCCACGCGGCTATTATGTCGCTCATGGTGCTAACTTGTCCCATTTGAGACCAATTCGAAACTGTGCAAGAAAGTCAAGACTGCACTCGACTCCAATTACTCGTATCTGGGAGGCAACGCCTTTGGGAGAGACAAGCGCGGTAAGATCACCAAGGATGACGCAATGTTATCTTCCGAGATGGCCGCGGCTGGTTTGGGCGGAGGTGAGGGCCATGAGTACACAGCCTATGTGTACTACGAGTTCGACTTTCCCTGAGGACAGAATATCGTGGTGAGACTAAGGACACAAGCAGCCACCCACTCAGACCTGTATGTATGCACTGAGAATCCAACGGATGGATTTGGGGGGACAATGGAACCATAGATAGAAGAGCTCTGGGTGTTACTACTTCAACAGTTTCTAATTATGGGAGTACGAGGGATGGGAGGCGATCGAAACACTTTGGGTATATCTTATGCTGTTTTGCTCGTGGAAATAAGACCTTCCTTGATCAACCAGTTGGCAATCTGTGCCACGCACTGCTCAACACTGTATTTGTCGGTTCTGATAATGATCTCAGGGTCAAGAGGCTCCTCGTAGGGGGCAGAAATTCCAGTGAAGTCCTTGATTTCTCCGGCTCTTGCCTTTTTGTAAAGACCCTTCGGGTCGCGCTGCTCGGCAACCTCGAGGGGAACATCGACAAATATCTCAATGAAGGGAATAGCATCGTCGTTGTTCTGGCCGGCCTGGGAGTGCAGCTCGCGCGCTAATTGGCGGTCGGCGCGGTAGGGGGAGATAAAGGAGGTGATAGCAACCATTGAAGAATCGGCAAATAGTTTGGCAACCTGTACCAATTTGACACATGCTGGTTAGATCGATTTCTCAAATGAACAATGCCCAGCCCAAGAGCCATGCAGGAATAGGCACAGGGCATACCTCTGCTATGCGCCGGATATTCTCATTGCGGTCCTTCTCGGAGAACCCGAGGTCCTTGTTGAGGCCAAAGCGGACGTTGTCGCCATCCAAACGATAAGCAGCAACTCCCAGGTGCAGCAGATGCTGCTCCAAAGCAGTGGCAACCGTAGACTTGCCGGAGGCGGAGAGACCGGTCAGCCACATGGTGAAGCCACGTTGGCCGCGGAGGTCATTGCGCTCCTTGCGCGAGAGAGAGGGATGCCATGTGATGTTACTATCCGAACGAAATATATGCGTTAGCCGAGCGCAAGTTGACAATCAACAGTAACGAGAAATGACGGTAACGTGGCGGGGTAGCGGCTGTAAGGAAAGTAACCGGTTTGAGTGACTGCGGGGCTGTGAAAATATGAGAGTGATAAACATTATGGAGAAACGAAAGTCGGGGTCAAATCAAGGCGCATATTGAATATTTGCATGTTGTGTACTCACGATGCCATTGCAGTATATCTTGGGCATTTGGTTGTCGACAATTCCAAAATTGTAGTAGGTGGGAGGTTGACAGAAGGAGAGACGGATGTGTGAAAGGGCGGCACATCAGCCAGCTATATTTACGGTCTTCCTATGTGGAAAGGTGCGCCACGACAGACGGGTCGATGGACCGAGTAAGGACCTTACTCCTCTAGGCTGAGACAACAGAAAGGTAAAAGACTATGTCAGTACGGATACCTTGCAGCACAGCGCGGACTTGTGGATTGCGTAAATGAGTGAGAAGAAGCGTGTGGCGTCGTAACAGCATCTAAACTAGTGTACAAGCTCGCCCGCAGCACTACGGGGCTAAATTGCCCCTCGTTCCACTCCCCGCTGATGAGTTTGCTTGAGAATGAATGTCATAGGCGGCCTTAGAAGTGCGTGGAGCGCACCGGCATCGGCCTCAACTCCTTCCAAGGTACCTAGCAAGTGGGTGGAGAAATCACCGCCCAGTGATGGCGTCAGAAGGGTGGATCAACGCTTGGCGGGCCTTCCATTTCACAGGGCACCATCCATGTAGGTACCTTTCTCTGGGCAAGAAGCATTCCGGCCAATTCCAGTACCGAGTCCCGCTCCGTCTGTGCCGTCCTCCTTGTCGGTGCCGAAGCCGGCGCGGAATCCGACGTTTGTAGCTTTCTCAGGTCTTTCAGCCTACGGGTCCCTAAGTTACGGCCATGCTAGCTCCTTCGACTTCGCTATGTCGTGTCGCAAAACGTTGATGCATCAGATGGCTTCTTGAAATTATTCTCGATATCCCTTTCTCGCCAGCCGGATGCCATCATGTGGTCCTCCATAGTGTGTCATCGTGGATAGGTAACCTCTGGTTAACTAAAAACTGCCGATTTATCGTCTACATCGGCCTCAAGGTCAAGGCACTATGGGCAAGCAACCGCTTCCCATACCAGCCCATCTACGCATATTCTATAGAATATATATATGATAAAGACGACCAAATCTCGGTGTTTTTGGTCCTTATTCGTCCCGATTGTGGCAATGGCTCCTCTCACAGGTTGGCCATCGTCCCAGACATATCAACCAACATCTCACCGCGCGCCACCGTTAATACTTCAAGGGTTGAGCGGTCCCGATAATCTATTCAAGCCTTCCAAGGAGATCCGTAGGTTTGCCGACTGCTCGACTCGCAAACGTCATTCTCGGAATATCACTCTCAAGAAGTTGCATTGAGCTTCGCCATAATCTGTCGCTCGTGTCATTCTTAGGATCATGTGATCTTGGGTGGAGGAAGTCACCAACCGATGCAAACCTGGGAGAAATGAACAGCGCCGAAGCCTGCGCCAGAACCACAGGCTCCTCTCCTTCTGTTGCCAACGTTTCCAGCTGGCCCTCAACCCAAGCCTTACGTCCTTCGACTCTGATTGTCCGCGCCCGCAACACGACATACGTGCCTGCGTGTACCGGTTTCCTGTAGTTGATCTCGAGCTTAGCCGTAACACCGACTTTGTGCGGAAGCGCAGCAAAGCAGCACCGTGCCAGTCCCTCGTCGAGCATGGTAGCAAGCAGCCCACCATGCACAATGCCAGGATGACCGCACACGTCGGTCCCGAGGTGAGAGATGGAGACGAGCGACTTGCCACCCTTCTCGGTCCAGCAGATGGGAGGAACTGTAATGCGTCCGGGGCCCAGGAGCGTACCACCTGTAAGATTGTGACGTCGTAGAGCATCAGGAAGCCTCATGTGAGGACGAGACTCAGTCATTTCAGGGTTCTGTCGCATCTCCGCCGCAAGGGGATGGCCGTTGATGAAGTCGTCGATTGCTTTTGCTCCGTCATCCTCAGGGACATATGCGCGCAAGCTATCCTCGTCGGAACGATGCCGTGTTACGTCGAGAAGACCAGGCACGAGAGGGCTCGCAGCGGCAGTAAATCCCAGACCTGCGAAGAGCAGCCCAAACGCGCTGAATGCGATGGCTCTACGAAACCGGGAGGGGGTTCGCATCGGTTGTGTGACGGAATCTGTTGGACAATCGCAAGTCAGTCAAGTAAACTACGGGCCAAAGAACTCGACAAAGCCTCACCTGCGCCAACGCCTGGGTGGAAGCGTCGAATACACACCTGACGACAGCGGCCAGATGACTGCATCATATGGGTTTGCACGGTCAGGGCAGGCCTAAGCAGCCGCTTCGACAGTACAAGTGGTGTTGTCATGATTGCGACCACTTCATGAGGTGGCGAGGCTCCAGGCAGGAACACAAAAGTTGGCAGACTGAATAGATGCAGCAAGAGTTGGTTAGGGATTAGATAGGAGAACGCAACATGTCCGCGATAGCCCCGATAAGGCCTGATAGTAAGTAGTATGGCATCACTAAAGCGTTTATTGAAGCATATACCTAGCATATGCACCAATTGAGGCTACATGATGCAAGTACATAGCTGGCTGGGGCAAGTAATCGTAGCACACATATTCCAGGAAATCAACTTACCTACCCACGGGAGCATCTCGCCGAAGCCTATTATTAATTGCACGAGGCAAAGGCAGCAGACAGGATGGAACGGGTTTGTTTTCTTATCCACTGCACGCCTTATGTGCCTTCCTTTATAGGATGTCGCTTGTGTTCACAACCTTGCAATGCTTTGCCCAAATAGCAAACACACAATAAGTTCACATCCAGGCAGTTGAAGACTTTCACGTTTGTTCCCTTGCGGATTCACATAATCGTGTTTTGCGACCGTGTCACTTGCCCAGCAAGCAACCCTGTACACATGACATCACTTCTTCCTGAAACTGCTATAGTACTTCACAAAACAAGCCCAGTGGGCGGGGTATGGTTCATCACGCGGCAATATGGTGTCCATCTGTGTACTTCCTTCAGGGGTTTGGGTCCAATGTCACAATTCCAAGCAACCAATTGATTGAAGCGGCTTGGTTCTTTAGACTCCGTACCCCTCACTCCAGCTCACCTCTAGCTGTTGTCCCCTTATGGATCAACGGGTGTTATAAGATACAGTTGTGGTAGCTTTCCAAAACGTGCAACTCTGCCAGCCTTAGCTTTCATTATTCAGTAGGTAGCCAAGGGTTATCTTATACCTCGGTTCAATACCTTGTAGCGCCAAGCACACCTCATATCGCAAAGCCTGACAGAAGTCATACTCAACTTGCTTGTGCAGTACACGTAAAACAAAGTCAGCACTATGGTATGTCCTTTATTCCTCCCATCGCTTGATACCTATGGTTCGGGATTTGGTTGCCTAATTTGTCTTCTTACACGGCCTCTAGGCCACGGCTGAAACTGTAGACCTGGGCGAAGTACATGAGCCTAGAGAGGAATCCATCAAGGTTTTCAGAGAGATTGAGCATGATCTAAAGAAGGAATTGCTTCACATCCGACGGGAGTATCAGAGTATTTTCTCCTTCCTGGTACTAGCTTAACAACGAAGGTACTGGCGCTAACCATCATCACCCACCAGAGCACGAGCCCGAGTATTTTCAGGCTGTAGTAAGCCATCATCCTTCACTCCCTCTTCACCCATTTCTTGCACACTGACCTGATTTGCTGCAGGCACACCTCGATGATCACGCGCTTGCTGCCTTTGGCCCGGACGATTTAGTTGCCATAAGAGTCGCTGTCTCAGCCTACGGAATCCACCTTTTCGGCAAAATTCGCATCCCAGCCTTGCCTGATTCTGGGCCCGCCTATATTCACTTTCGGGCCTTTGTACCAGGAGGCGAACCACCAAAGCTCCATAGCATTCACACAGAGGAGAAAGAACACTCTGACGGTGACAAAACATACCGGGCCATATTCACCAAGGGTGATGCGTTGGAATGGTTTGACACATAGGGACAAGGTGCTAGTAGTAGGGCATCAATGTCGTTTTTTGTTTGATCTTGCCGACGTTTTTGTATTGAATGCGCAACACCAGTTGAATAACCACTGTCTCAATTCCCTTATATGTCCTCCTCCTGAGCCAGCAGTTCGGCATAATCATCAGCCGAGGCGAACATGGGCAGATCCTTGAGTTTCCTTTTCGATGATCGACTACCACGCTTGGTCTGTTCGCCAATCTCCTCAGATGCTTCGGGAAGTGCAGCGAGTTCGGAACCCTCCTCACCATTATCCATCTCGTCGTATCCTCCATCCTGGTCGGCCTCGTCATCCTCCATGGTCTTATCAACCTCGTCGCTGTCGGACAGATCAGCGTCAGAACCGTCAGAGAATATGACACCACCACCGGAACCGTCATCACTGTCACTAAAACCATCCATGTCAAGGTCAGACTCCTCGCTGTCGATTGGACCGTCCGGATGTATAGCAGTAAGCGCCTTCCAAATCTCATCCTCCTGCTCGGCGTCATCCACGGGTTCCTCTGTCATGTGCGCAGACGGCGTAACTTCTTGCTTGCCTGGCTCGTTCTTCTTGCCTGCCTGCTTGAAGTATTCGTGGAAGAAGATATCCTCCGCCGCAACCTGCTCGACCTTCTTGTTCCAGAAGCTTGGCGTGTTGAGGGGCGCAGCAGCAGCTGAACCAGTTCTCTTTGCAAGCCAAATGCTGCCTGAATCCGGGTTGCGTACTGGCTGCATAATGGACGCTCCTCGGGCAGTCTCGGCCACCCTGGGACTGCGGTACACAAACTTGTCAAGGAAGCGAATCAGGCTGTGGCTCTCTAGGTCCGGTTTGGTCATTTGCTTCTCGTTCGAAAATAAGCTGGCGGCGAGCAACGAAACGGATGGATGAAAGTGAGTAAGGGGAGGGACCTGTGCGACTGTTAGCGATTTGAGCTTGTGTGAACGAGCAAGGATATAGAAATACAATTTCCCAAAGACAACTATTCTGGGCATTGCTATGCTCAGGGTTTCTCTTTCGGCCGTCGTACGCGGTTCCTCTGGAGATGGATCTGTTCTGCTCGTGGTCCATAGCCTGGCTAGTTGTCTCTTCGATGTCGTTCTCCTCGGGCTCCGCGAGAAGTGCCCTGAGATCTGGGAACTGGATTCGCAGCTGGAACACCACATACAACAATCCACAGGCGAATGCTGGTTGATGCATGTTGAGGATCTGCAACATTCTTTTGGCGAAAGCCTTTATCCGTCGAGTGTCAACATCGGCCTTCAAAGATCTCAGCAACAGGTTAAGGTAGAGAGCCTGTTTTGAGGAGTTGACGAGCCGCGGGTCCAGCAAGGACTCGTACAATGTCCTGTAAAACCTGTCGGATGCCAGCTGCCTTGACACAGATATTTGCTGGATGAGGATAAGCGCCTGGATGCTAGTGTTGAAGTTTGTAGAATGCGCAATGCGGAAAAGTGTACCCATATGGGTCTCCAAGCTGTCATCAAAGGTTAGCTGGGTACTCAATTGAAAAAGAAAAAAAAAGGCAAGGAGATTCGTACATGGAATCCTGTGCTGCAACAAATGGTACCGCACGATTGATACCTGTCAACACTGCAGTGACCAGCTTGTCAGCCGTCTCTGTCGTCACGCTGGAATCCTTGCCTGATGCTGGCTGCTCCTGTTGGCCTTCAGCAGGGGCTATCCCAAGGGCAGAGCTATGGAGAAGGGTGACGAATATATCGAAGTAGATGCGGAGAAGTGTTTCGGCTGTGCCGACCTCGCGGTTGCTCAGGATCGTCTGGTTCAGCGTATTCGTAGCGTGATATTTCGCTCGGAAGGTCTGACCTGGCCGAAGCAGAACCTCTTGTTCGATACCCTTAATGACCACCTGCTTCATCCCAGGATGGGTAGTCTCAAGTTGGAGTAGGAGATATGAGACCCTTGAGGCAATCTTGCGGTCCTTGTCGCCAAGTTTATTGACCAGCAGTCTTAGTAAGTTCGTCTCTTGTTCCGGCTTGTCCTTGAGTAAGCCGTAGACGAAATCCAGAGACCGAGTGCGAGAGTATTCGATCTCATCATTGCACCATACTTCAAGAAGCTGAACGACCCTGAAGTAAGATGTTTTCAGCCAATCTTCAAATGCCCATTGGACAAGATGCGCTTCCGTAAGGCGACCAGGCAGGGGCTGATTGGGGCTCCAGTTCTTGAGAGACGATCGTTGCAGGGCCCCGATCAGGCCTGGTTGGCTTTGGAAGGTCCGCAATCTTCTGTTTGGAGGCAGCACGAGACCAGGCCCAAGGAGATCAACCAGCGCGCCCAGCGCTCCGATTGCCTGAGCACGACTTCTTTTGGCTGCAAGTCCCAACAACGATTCGAAAGCCTTGATGTTATGCAATGGCGATTCCTGGATTGCCAGCGTGAGTGCAGATACTTTATCGGATAGCGTTCCCGAGGACATAATGGTAGACAGGAACTTTCGAGAGGATGATGCCAAGACGCTCTTGTTGTATGCCGATGCATCCGCCTCCAAGAGTGTCAAAGCATGGGTTTTCAGCGCATTGATGGCACCCAGGTAGGCATCTACTTCAGCAGAAGTTGGTTCGGGAAGCTGGCTTAGTTCGGCACCATGCCACTCAGCACGAGGCTCGAATTTCTACGTGCAGCTTGGTAAGTAAAACGGCAAGTGACACTAGGCTGCGAGAAATGGGTATCTGCTCACGAACTGCTTCTTGGGCGCAATATTAGCCTCTTGAGGCATGGATTCTTGAGGAGGGAGTGCGAAGTTGTTGACATCAACTTCGGATAGTGAGTCGCCCTTATCAAGCTGGCTATCTGCGTCGTCAACGTTGTCGTCCTCACCGTCGTCGTTGGCGGTGGTTTCCTCGTGGTACTGCTGAAGACCGAGCTGAGCTGCGAAAGCAGCCAGTTCATTCTTGAGCTTCCCGTCAACAACCTCATTGGATCCGGAGCTGTCCTCGCCAGCAACATCCTCCTGATCCGAGTCGATATCCCCAATGAGCTTCAGATCTTCTTCATCGCCACCCAGGGCACGAATCTCTTCCAGTAGGTCATCACGGGAGAGGTTGCCACCGTGCCTACCTTCTGGCTTATTCGATGCTTCCCGGCCACCATTTGTGAACCTTTCACGTCCCTGGGCTGGTTTCTTTCGCTGGTGAGGGCTCGCTGATGATTCGTCGGAGTGTTTTCGCTTCTTATTCTTTTTGGCACCTCCGTCTGTGGTAGGTCTGCTGAGGGTCTTTTCAATCATGGCTGTCAAGCTCGATAGCGACTGTTCGTCCAACTGTTCTGACCGGTGCCCTTTGCCAGTAGACTGTCGTTTGGGCTTGCCCATGGTGCTAAACTGCCGCGGTTCGCGCGACGAAAAGACAACAAACTAGAACGCAAGTAATGTCTTTATTGACGAAATGAAATTTTGGCAGTCGCGTGTCTTCAAAACGTTGCCTCCTTAACGATTGGCTCAATTGCACAATACAGGAGGATCGATGCAGAGAAAATGGGCAACTGAAGTGAAGCTGCCAGAAGAGAGGCTAGAAGAGAGAAAAAAAGTAGATTTCGATAGCGGAAGTGGGGGTCCTATATCTTATCGATAGAATGCACCCTACATGGGCGGGGCCCATGCAGGAATGCTCCTGGCTACCTAGGTGGGACATTACAACCGATCTTGATCAGGTACGTGCCTTAATATCTCCTTGCCCAAGGTACTTACCTCAACAGCTAATTGATGCGAAAGCTCAAAAGGACCTTGTTGCTGCGCAAAGCTTCGAGATACTTTGCCTTATTCACTTTGATGTGGTTCCTATTCCCTTCTTCCCCCCCTGATGCTTCAATATTGCCCTTGTCTGGATTGTCGCCTTAAACTCAAGGTATATATATCTCTTCAATCAGGTACTTCACATTAGCCCATTTCACTACTTTTTTTACTTTTTTTCTCTTTCGAAGTGAGGAATTGGCTGAATTGCACGTCGAGGGCTGAATATACCATCAGACCAACGCCCTCAATCATTAATGCCTTGCATAGACTCCCTATGCCCGGCCATACGAAACCACAGCTCACTCACAAGTGGACCAAGCAACCACGCTATTGCTCTTCAGATAGCCGCTACCTCCTGACGCAACCACAACGATCTCTACCCGCCAGTCTATCGCTCACGTATAGAAAAGGGGTCCCTCTTCCACATTGTTAGCTAGCTGGCTGGTGCTGGGACGAGCCAGTTTTCAGTCCCTCGAATAGGCTGTCACTTCGGCCATCAAGCCATACCATAACAATTCCTCTGGGCTTCTTCCGTCTGCCACCGCCGCTCCCTAATCCAGTACTTCTCGTCAACGTCTGACCATACTGCCCGGCCACTGTTGAGGCAGATCGAGCAACTGCTGTACTACCATCGAACGGTCACTTCTGGACCGTTGCCCAACATGGTTCTGTCTCGGACACGACGATTTATTCCTTTGCCATTGCTTTATTCTCCCGTCTTCGCCCGCTGCAGCTCATCATTGGTGGGAGGTAACACTGTCAGTAGCAGCTTCTCGGTTTTCCATACTAAACTTCCCTTCTGATTGTCTCACTCCAGACACTTGCTCGCAACTATCATGTAGTGCGTAGAAGAAATCGATTGTCCACTATTTGGCTTCCTACCGGAGGTATTACGCCTGGTCAAGATGAAGGTACGCATACGGCTCTGTGTATGGCCGTTCAAGCTTAACAAAAGACTCATTTCACAATAGGTGCGCAGGACAAGCTCATCCGAGCCGGGTTTCTTAGACAGGTGAGTTTGCTGCAGAAATGATGGTATTGGCAAGAAATCCTGCTGATTCGACTGCCTAGTCTCATTCTGGCATTTTCCACCTCCTCCCTCTTGGCCGACGCGTCCAGGACAAACTGGAGCATGTTATCGACTACTACATGCAGGACCTGGGTGCGTTTATGGAAGGTGATGCATCGCTTTGGCCAAGTTGCTGACGGCTGCTATAGGAGCCTCCAGAGTCGCTCTGTCAACCATCACTTCCAAAGACTTATGGCAAAAGAGTGGTCGTCTGTCACAGTTGGAGCCCGAGGTTTGTCTACGTGTTTAAAATGTATCACCACTCGTCCTAATCACTCGGTGAAGCTCTTTAGCTTTGATGATCGCAGAGGAGCGAAATACATGTTGTCGCCCACACACGAAGAGGAAATCACTACGTTGGTGGCAAAGACTGTCAAGTCGTACAAGGAGCTACCTCTTCGCCTCTACCAGATCAGTAAGTCGCCAGTATGACGCCAAGCAACCTGAAGGCATCTCAATAACTCACAGGGACTATGTAGCACGTAAATTTCGCGATGAACTACGCCCCCGGTATGGGCTTCTGAGAACCCGCGAGTTCACAATGAAGGACTTGTACACATTCGATGCTTCGGCGGAGGCGGCCTTGGAAACGTACAACAAGGTCCAGTCAGCTTATGCTGGTGTCTTCAACGCCTTAAAGCTACCCGTGCTGGTAGCCAGAGCCAGTTCTGGAGATATGGGGGGCGACCTCAGCCATGAGTACCACCTCCCCACCACAATTGGTGAAGACACCGTGGTCACCTGCAGTAAATGTGACTACACAGTGAACGCGGAGGTTGCAGAGACAAGAGCTGTCGAACATGGACAGCATTCGAATGGCAATACGGGGCCGGAAGGCCCTGCGACTCCTCCCGCAAAGGTTTGGCGAGGTATTAGCAGAGACCGCTTGACGTTAGTGAATGCGTGGTATCCAGGGCAACTACAGCAGGGGACCAACCTGAGTGAGATGGGGCCTTGCGATGTCAGCATTCCGGTCATCAAGTCTGTCATTCCTGACCTCGATGCAAGCATCGATGATGTTGTATCTTTATGGCGGAGTGCACTTGCAGTTTCGCTCACTAGCGAAAAGGCCCCTACCAGCCGACCACGAATCATCAACGTTGTAGATTCCAGACTGCTAAACACCATTGAGGGAGTGCTCCGAGATGAGCATAGGGTGTGGCCCTTGTCTGGATCAGGGATGGCAAAAGCGGAAGGACAGTCCACTACCATTACGAAAAACAGGAATGGCCAGCTACTCAACCTTCTCACCGTTCGTTCTGGCGACGGGTGCCCTAACTGTGATGGTGGTGTCTTACGGGTGCAGGAGGCCCTGGAGGTGGGGCACACTTTCCATCTAGGAACTCGATACTCGGAACCACTTGGGGCAGTCATCTCGGTCCCTGAGGATAATGGTCGATCCGGCACATCAGAGAAGACTACACTTATGCAAATGGGCTGCCATGGAATAGGCGTTTCACGTCTTATTGGTGCCGTGGTCGAACATCTGGCAGATAGCAAAGGTCTACAGTGGCCTCGCGTCATTGCTCCATACGAAGCTGTGGTTATTTCTGTGACGGACCTTGATAAGGAGGCAGTCAAGGTTTATGATGAGATTACGGCATACTCCAAAGACTTCGATGCGGTTGATGCGGTGCTGGACGACCGGTCAGTGTCCCTGGCATGGAAGCTGAAAGATGCAGACCTTGTAGGATACCCAGTTCTCATCGTGCTGGGCAAGGTATGGAAGAAGCAAACGGGCATCTGCGAGGTCCAGTGCAGAAGACTGGGTATTAAGGAAACGGTCCCACTAGCGAATCTCCATCGGCGGGTATCTGAGTTGCTCAAGCAGCTCTAGATTTTGGACGATTTGCCATCATTGCCACCATGCCTCACATTTGAGGTCGACGTAAAATAAGGTACAACATGTTTCAGTCCGTAATGGCCGGCGTTATTGTCATCACAATCCAGAGCTCGGCTAAAAACCTAGCCTTCAGACAGTGCACGTGAAAATACTGTCATCAGCTCACGTATTTTTGAGTGGAGCGAAGGGAAATGGTGAGTTGAGAGGTGAAGCCATGGGATAAGGGGGAAACAGGCGTTGGTGAGATGTGTGGGGTAGTCACGTGAACGATGATTCACAGGAGCGAGGGCAAGTGGGCGAGTGGAGGACGGCAACTGGAGGAAACAGTATATATCAATGCCTACCTAAGTAGATGCCGCCTCAAAAACAAGCCCCCTCTGTGTAGAACTAGACCTCGCCATTCATCTTCAACCGATCGGGTGGTCTGAAGCCGATCGAAACCACAAATTTGCTTGACAAATCGTGCTGTTCAAGCCCACAGCTTTATCTTCCATCATGGCGACGCAAGGTTCCGAGAGTAGTAAGTGTTCTCTTTACCGACTGTGACGGTATTAACAAGCACCGATTTCGTGATGTCTTGCTGACAATAAGTTCACAGTTAATCTTGAGATGTTAGATGTCCAGCAGCTCAGTCAGGTCAAGAAGCAGCTGGAGGAGGAGCTAGAGCACTTGACAAACTCCTTTGCGCAGCTTCACAGCGCCCAGGCCAAGTTCAGAGAATGCCTTCGCTGTATCACGTCGCGCCCTGGTTCCGATATTGGTTCGCTCAGTCCCTCCGTGTCTTTCCTGTGTTACTAGGTATTGTCGTACCACATGCTGATTTAATAACTCCACAGGCGAAAAGTCGGTCCTGGTTCCCTTGACTAACTCTCTCTATGTACGCGGGGAGATATCGGACCCAAAACACGTCATCGTCGATGTCGGCACTGGATTCTATGTTGAAAAGGCATGTTGAACTTTAATTCTCCTAGGATCCTGTTTCTGTATACATTTTATTTACTGACAGCAAACTCACTGCAGGATACAGAGTCAGCTGAGCGGTTCTACAAAGCAAAGGTACAGCAACTTTTAAACAGTACCCAAGACCTTGAGAGTATTATTCAACGCAAGACTTTGAATGTACAAAGCGTTGAGGATAGTAAGTAACACTTGATAGTCTAAGTTGATAATTACTAACTCTATATATAAAGTTCTGAGACAGAAGGTACTACAAGTTTAAGCTAGACAGAGATAGTAAAGTATATAAATAATAGACATATCTAGTCTATTAGTCTTATAGTATATGTTTAATAGTAATTTTACTAAAAGTAATTTTACTTCTACAGCTAGTTCACTAGCTTACTCTTTTACTAATAGATATTAAGGTAATATATTATATAAGTTTAGCTATTGAATAGTAATATATATATATATATATATATATATATATATATAACTATATACTATAAGTCTATTGTTTTGAATATTTAACTAACTTTTCTTTATTTATAATAATAGAACTATTATTTAAAGAAAAAGCTATGTTATTAATACTTAATATAATATAAATATTAAGTAACTAGCTTATATAATACTATTTTGTTTAACATTTAGTAGATTGTCTTAGTAATAAGATATAGAGCTAATGAAAATAACTTATTAATATATTCTTCATTAATAATTTGAACTATAATATATATTTATAAAATATATTCTAGTTTCTTAAATATTATAAAGTACCTTACTATAAGAGCTTACCTAATATTATTAGAAGTATCTTATTAGATTACTAGAAAAAAGTATATAACATATTATAGAATATTGTATATATTAATATTTATTTGCTTTTATATTATAATATGAATATAAATATATATTCTATTCTTCATTTTAAAATATAATACAAGACCTAATAATACTAAATATTAATTATATAGAATATATACTAAGTTTAAAGTAGCTAGTATTATAAAAATAAAGAATAATTCTATTATTATAATATAGTATATTAATAAACTCTATAATATAAAAAGATAATTATTATAATATTAAGTATTGTTTAGATATTAGTAGGATACATTAATATGGAAATAACTAAAATAACTATAGGTAATTTACTATAAGTATACTAGACTAATAAAAATATTATATAGTAGACTTATGTTATAAGAAATAACTACAAAGTAGGCTTACTATAGAGGTAATTTATATAGTTAAAAGTAGTTTGTTATTTCTAGATAGTATAATACTACGCCTTATAGCTTAATAGAACTTTATGTTAAAATAATAAAGTAATATTATACTAGAATTAGTGTTATATAGTAATAACTTATGTAAGGCTACTTTATTCCTTATAATATACCCCTCTAGGTAGTAGTGTATAATTAGCTATTACCTAGATATCTAGATAATAAATAAAAAAGATAAATAAAATATAGTATAAAAAGACTATTATTATATAATTACTATCTTTTATTATTTATATTATCTAATTAGTTTATTATTACTAGGTTGTTTATAAAGTTTATTAACTTACTATATAGGCCTACCTTACTTTTTTCTTTATATTTTCTTTAATTATAATAATAATAAGAAACTAGAAGTATTTAAATCTTTTTTATACTATATAATGTCTTATTATACTTACTACTTTTACTACTTATTATTACTAATTACTACTAACTATTTACTAGTAATATTTCTATTTAAATAATTTATAAAATAGTATTTACTAAAAAGGTCTATTATTATAGTATAGTAATATAGTATAGTAGTTACCTTCTTTATATAAGTAATTTACTTACTTTTCTTTTATACTACTTAAAGTAGTAGTATAAGAAGAAGCCTTTTTAGCTTATAAAAGGCTAGAACGCCTCTAAGAAAGAGGCTTATAAGTCTTATTTTTACTAATTACTTATTACTTATTACTAACTATTATATAGCTTTCTTAAAAAAGACTAAAGTTATAGTCCTTATCTTTACTATATTTGTAGTTAAGGAAGGTATAATAGTAGCTTATTAATTATAAGCTATTTAAGCTAATATTTATATATATATAAAGTGTTAATATACCTATATATTAAGTAAATAATTATAGTAAGTAAACTACTTTTCCTCTTTCTTACCTCTTTAACCTTTATACTAACCTTTCTCTACGTATAAATATGTAATACTTTTTAATTAAAAACTATATTATCCGTACCTTCTAATCTATTAGAAAAGACCTAAAAATGTCTATATAGAAAGTACTTCCTATCTTTAAGGTCCCTTATATAATACTTTATTACTAACATAAAGAATATATTACATAAGATAAAATAAATTTAAATTTAAAGAAGATAATGAAAGTAAAGAAAAAAGTAACTATTAAGAAGGTTATTAACTAAATTTATTAAGGGTTTTCTTTATTATAAGATAATATATAAGATATAGCTAACTAGGTTCTAAATAAATATACTATAATATATTTTAAACCTTAATAAGCAAAAAACTTTATATAATAATAACCTTAATTATAAATATAATTTAAATAAGACTAGGTTATTAATAAAAATATTATTATATATAAAGGTTATTATAATCTCTAATTATAAGAGAAAGCCTTATATAAAGTAGCCTAGTAATTAAGAATAAGTTTTTATTATTTAATATATATATATAGATAGCTAGGTAATACCTTTATATATTATTATAAAAAGTAAAAATATTACTTTTTCTATTAGTACTAAAATAGTTAATTTCTAGCTAAGTAATATATATACTTAAGTAAAAATAAATAGATAATAAATAAAATTAGCTTAGATTAGTTAAATTATTTTAAGTAATATATAAAGTCTTATATAAAAAGTACTTATTTACTTTTAGTCCTTAATAATTATAATAGCTATAAATTAATTAAATTAAATAATCTTTATGAAAAATCAAGAATTATTACTTTATATATACTTTCTTATTTATTATATAAGCTTTAGCTTTTTTTTTAATATTAATTATTAAAATTATTAAAGCTCTTATATAGTAAAAAGATTAAAAATTTAATATAAATATAGATTTTATATATGATAAAAATCCCTTTTTTTTACTCTTAAAGTATTATTTTTTACTTTAATTAAAAAAATATATAACCTAGCTTTAAATAAGTTAGCCTTATACCTTTTAACCTTAAAGTAGTTATTTTTTCCTTAGACTTTAAGCTAAATATATTAATACTATTTAGCTTATATCTAATTATATTAGGCTTATAAGACCTAAAGATACTAACTATAGTATTAAAAGTATATAAAGTACTAGTTTACTAAAAAAAAGAATCTAAAGATATTAAGAAAGCTTACTAATACTAGTATATAAAGTAATTAATCTTTAAGCTAAAGATATTAGTAAGTTAGTATATAAGCTTACTTTTATTAAGGCTAAGAACTCTAGATTTTATGAAAAAATAAATATACTAAGTAAGTATTAAAAGGCTAAAAAGACCTAACTATATCTTAAAAGGTTACTTAATATAGCTAAAGTAAAGGCACTATAAGGAGAAAAAGAGGGTATTAAAGCTAGAGATAAGAAAATATCCTAAAATCATCAGACTGACCTCAGCACCCTGAGAGGTGTTCCTTCAGTCATTATAAAAAGACGAGATATAATAATCAGACCCCGGATAAGTTTGCCTAGTTGTTGTATCCAGGGACGACGGACGGGTCTCAGTAGAGATATAATATATAAACCTATAAGGTAGTTTAGGATAGTAATAAAGGAGATAGTAATAAGTAGTTTTAATTAATTTTATATATTATAGCTTAATTAACTTATAAGAAAAGTAGAAAAAAAAGAAGAAGTAGTTTACTTATTATAATTATTTACTTATTATATAGGTATATTATAAGAATTACTTAACTATTATTAAATAAAAACCCCTTATTAATAGCCCTTTTCTATTATTACTTAGTATATTATTACTTTATAAAACTATTATTTATTTATTACTTATATTATTACTACTTTTTAAGGGTTAGGTCTTATAGCTAGTTTCTAGACAGTAGGGTTTCTACTAATAGTAAGCAGAGGTTAGTACTTAGTTAACAGTATTTATTACTCTTATTATCTTATTAATTACCTAGTAATTAGACATAGTTAAGGTTATAAGGTAGCTTATATAGCTTCTTATTAATTAAATTACTAAGGTTAGATACTAAAAGATATTTAGAGAATATATTATAAGTTAATTACTAAAGACCTATAAAGGTCTGTCCTTAAGTGCGTCTAAGTCTATCCTATATATAAGTCCTAACTATTCCCTAAATAGTTCTTTTAACTAATAGTTATAAGTAATTATTATTCTTATATAAGGTAAGCACTTAGTAAATACTAGTAAGGGCTAACTTCTATAATTACTAGTAATTACTTTATTTTATAATTACTTCTTTATCTTTATATAACTTATACTATAGTTCTTTTATTCTAAGGAGCTATTTATCTGTTCTTTATTTTTAATTTATATAAATACTTCTACTACTTACTATCTATTTATTAAGTAAAGTAATATAGCCTATAACGTATTAGGTTATAATTTTAGGTCTTCTCTCTAAAAGGTCTTATCTTTAAGACCTATATAAGTAGGTTATATCTCTTAGGTTAGGGAGTTATTAATTATATTTTCTTTCTTTTATAATACCAATATAATATTTAGTAAAAAAAATTATTAAAAAGCTTTTTTTATATAACGTTATTTAAAACTTACTTTAGTAATAAAGAAGTTTAGTTTTAATATTATACTTTATTATTTTTACTAGATAGTAGGTTATTATTATAAAATACTTATAAGAAAACTAAAGTGTTATAAGTATACTTATTATAGTTATTTATATTATATAATAATAAATACTATTTATAAGTATAAAGGCTTTTTTTATTAAATTTCTTATTTTAATAAGTACTAGTAAATTATTTTCTAACTAAGTCTAATTAACTAAATTATAAAAAAAAAGCTAAATAGCTTCTTTAAAGGCATACTATAATACTATAAAAAGTATAAGCTAAAATAAATAAATCTCTAGTAAAGTTAGACTATCTTTAGTAAGTAAAAAGAATAGTATTTAAGAAAAGTTAAAGTACTCTAAATACTTTTCTTAATAAGTCTATAAGGGTTCTAAAAGAATCTATAGTTATTTATAAAGTATAGTCTAATAGTACTTTTAGTATAGTTAACTAAAGTGTTATATAAAGTAACTTAGACTTAGTAAGTTTTAACTTTAGTATACTTATAAAAGCTATTAAGAATATTAAAGGTTTTTAACTAGTTTTTATAAATTATTTTTATCTTTATAATCTTTTTATTTAACTATATATTATTTATTTTTATTTTTATAGTATTAGTTAATAATTCTTTTAACTTTATACTTTAGTTTATATAGTTTATTAATAATATAGTTATTAGTATTTAATATTTATAGTATTAGTTCTAGTAGTATAATATAAAAAAGTAAGTTAATTTTTATTATATTAAGTAAGTTAAGTTTATAGTTAATACTAAAGATTTTTTTAAGAATCTTAAATAGTTTAAGTTTCTTATAATTAAGTTTACTACTTAGTAACTTTATTTTAATATTTTTATATAAGAGGTATATACTATCTTTTTTTTTAAAGGTTAGTCCCTTAATTCTTAAAGTGTTAGTATAATTCTTTATTTATATCTTAATTAATTCTAAGTCTAAGGCTACTTTACTTTAAAGTTTTTTTATCTTATTAATATTAGCTATAGCTTTTAATACTTATAGGCTTTCTTAAGG
>NW_007361017.1:957691-1014214 GCF_000149035.1 Colletotrichum graminicola M1.001 | reverse complement strand
TTACCTAATAATTATATTAGGTAGACTATTACTTATTAAGGCTAAGGCTATTATTAATAGTTTAGTAATAACTATAGTAGTAGTAATTTTTATAATAGTAATAATAATAATAGTAGCTATAATACTAAAAAGTGCTATATTTACTATAAGCCTAGCTACTAGTTAATAAAGCATACTACTAATAAAAGATATAAAGTATACTAGTAATTTAAAGGTAACTATTATATTAAAGATACCTTACTAACTATATATAACACCTTCCTTACTAGCTATAAAGGCACCTATCTATAGAAAAAAAAATAAAGATAGTAATAATAATAAGGATCTTTAGTAGTATCTCTAAAGGGCCTACTTTATTATTAGTAATAATAAAGAATAAGATAATAGTATATTTTACACCTTAACTACGTTTTTTAGTAGCACTAAAGTAAATAGTAACACACTTACTACTAACCTTACTAACTAAGCTATTTATTACTAATTAATAAAAATTAACCTTAATAGTACCTCTACTAAGTTACTTAGTACCTTTATACTAAATTATTACTTATTAGCTACTTTTTAAGGTATTTTACTAGATATAGGCGTAGTAAGTTACTTAACTATAGGCTACTTATAAGCTATTACACTATAGTATATTTAACTATCTATAACTATTAATACTATAGCTATAAGTAAAGTAAAGATTAGGTTTAGTAATAGTACTACTATTACTTTATAAAGCACTATTATAGTAAAGACTCCCCTTAAGTATATTACTTTTTATATAATACCTACTAATATACTTTTCTTACTTTACTTAGCTAATATAAATTAGCTATTAATTTAATTTAATAACCTTATAAATACTCTTTAATAAGGTAAACTTATAGTACTAGTTATATAAAAATAAGGCTACTTATAAATACTACTTAGCCTGCTTAAGTAAAGCCTTATAAGTTATTACCTAACTAACGTTAAGCTACGCTACCTTTATTAATAGTTTAGCTATCTATTAATTTACTAGCTATATAAGATCCTTTATAAGGCTAGCTATAAGGTTAAAATAAAAGTAATTAAACACTTAATAAAGTACTATTATTATTACTAAATCTATAAGAAGGCTTCTTCTTAATTTTAATTTACTTTATATAATAACTATTTATTTAATTATAAAGTTATTATTAATATTATATACCTTAACAGTAACCTTATACTTTATATTATTAATACTACTACTACCTTTAATATAGCCTGCTTTTTTTATAATATTTTAGTAAAAACTACATAAGAGGCACTTTATTACTACTAGATTAATATCTACTAAGGACCTCTAGATTAGATTATTACTAACGTAAGGTAGAACTTTATCTTAACTAAATTTTTATATAAAGCCTATATAATAGGTGTTAAAGTTAAGATTATCCCTATTAAAGCGTATTATAGTATTAAAAAGGTTAAGAGATACTACACTATACTCTAATAGGTATATAAAATAATCTAAAAAAAATACTTATTTATTAACTATAAAGTAGTACTTTAAAGCGCTACTAAAGTAGTTAATAATACTACTAGCCTAAATAGCCTTATACTTACTTTATTAGTATTTAGTGCCTACCCCTATATAACTACTAACTTTACTTTTTTACTTAAGATAATTTAATATATAATAACTATCTATAAGGTAACTAAAAATCTTTATAAATATAACATAATATAGTAAATTAATAAGGCTTTTACTACCTATAATAGCCTAGATACCTTTATAATAAAGAATCTACCTTTAGGTAGTAACGTCTATATTTAGTATAAAAAAGAAGGTTAGTCTAGCCTATATAAGTTACTTACTACTTAAAGTAAAGACTTTACTATTAATATTAATAGCCTTTATGTTTTTTAATCTATATTAGTTAAGCTATACTATATAGTAAATAATAAAGAAAGAGGCTTAGCTAAGTAATATCTCTTATTTATTCTAAATAATAATAGTAGTTATAGTAATAAGCCTACTAAAGATACTATTATTATTATAACTAGTTTAAGATAGTAGCTATATACTAATAATCTTACTATTATATAACCTTAATAAGCTAAAAAAATCCTTATAAGATATACTTTACTATAAAAGACTAATATACCTTATACTACCTTCTTTTTAGTAAAAAAAGAAGCCTATTAAACCTTTATAATTTAAATATATAAAAAGGGCGTTATTATAGCACCTAGTAAGCTATTTAAGTAATTAGTAGCTACTAAGATTAATAGCCTTATTATATAAAGCGTCTTTAAATTTACTATAATTAACTAACTTTAGTTATATAAGTAAATTTTTAAATTATAAATTATAAATAAGGTAAAAAGCACTAATAAGAGGCCTTATAAGAAATTACGCCTTATTATTTAAGGCTATACTAATAATAGTAAGGAGGCTATTCTTACTTAGTTACTTACTATCTAGTAAGCTAGCTAATAGCTTATCCTTATGCTAGCTTTTTCCTTTTTTATTAATAATAAAGTTATATAGCTATATAATATTATATAGGCCTATATTTAATCTACTTCTTACCTTAACTATACTATTTATACTAAACTTTTAGCCTAAATCTATTATAAGTACCTTAATAATACTATTATAAAGGTTATTAAGCCTCTATATAAGATTACTAAAGTAGGTACGTACTAGTAGGCTACTTATAACTATTACTATAAGGAGAATCTTTAGATAGTCTTTACTATATATAACCCTTACTTTCTTTTATTATCTAGTAAAAATCTACACTTTATACTTATTAGTATATAAATAGATAATACTATTAGCTTAATAAATCTTTTATTTTCTAACTAAAAAAATAAAGAACTAACTAAAGTAAAATTTACTATAAAGAATAAGTTATTTCTTACTATTAATTAACTACTTACCTTTAATAGTAAGATTATTATAGTTATATTTACTATAAATACTTCTATTATACTTTACTAAAAAAAGTAAGGAATAAAGCTATAATTAATTAATATAAAGTTACCTATAGCCTACTAAGATTTTATTTAGTAATAGGTATAAGGAGTATATATTACCTCTATTTACTAGCCTAAAGCGTACTATAATCTTTTTATTATAGCCTAATATAAAAAGCTAGATAATAAGGTAATTAAAGACCTTAACTATTAACTATAATAGTAAATAAGCTTACTTAACTATAGTTTATAATTTATCTCTTTAGATTTTATATTAGCTAAGCTATTTATATTTATAAATAAATTATTTACTAATAATTATAATATAACTTTATAGTTAGGATTTATTATTCTCTTTATAAATAAAGAAGTTAATAATAACTAAGCTAAATTTTTTCTTTATAGTAATATCTTTTATTTCTTATTTATAAAGTCTAAATAAGTTACCTAAAGCGTCTTTATATCTAAAGTGTATAAGATAGTTATAAGTATTAATATAGCTTACACCCTTTTTATAACTATTATAATAATTATAAAAAAGCTTAATATTTTATTAATCCTAACTATTATATATATAGACTTATATTTATTTTATAAATACCTAGTTAAGCTAGAAACTATAAGGGAGAAACGTTTTATAATTAATATTATATTATTAAGATAGTCTTATAAGTAATATAAGCTTTATAAAGTCTAATAGATTACTAGATCTAATAATCTAGTTAATAGATTTATAAAGGTATCTTTAAATTAAGCACTTAAAGGCCTAGTTATAAATAATAAAGCTAAGATATATATAAAGGGTTAGGTTATATAAGTATAATAGATTATAATAAGTATATAGTAAAAAATAAATTATAAGTTATATAACTAACTAAACTATAATAATAGTAGTTAAATCTAACTAATATAAAAATATACCTCTAATAGCTATAGCTAAAGAGAAACGCCTCTAAATAAGTTAGTATAAGCTTATACTATCTATAAAAAAAATAAAAGATATAAGAATATATAGTATATAACTATAAGAAGTATAATACTTTTAGAGTTTTAATTTTTATTATGTTTTTAAGGCTTTTAAGGGTAATCTAGATAGCTAAGGCACTAGTAACTTTTACTATAAAAGAAAAGTTACTAGTATTAGTATATAGTAGGTATACTTTAGGGGAGGTAGTTACGTAATATTTATATAACATACTGCCTCCCTTAGTAGTATTTACCTTACTACTAGTATACTACCTAAAAAAGTCTAGATTTACTTTATAACTAACTAATATAACAAGTAACTACATTCTATATCACAATTTGTTACGTGATCTACAGGATATCCCTCTTCTGTGATTAACTAACACTTAGACTTTGGATAGTATTGGTTTCTGCTTCTCTTCCATCCCGTAGCTAGTCTCCAGCTCGCTCCGCATCGGCGTCTCCTTTTCGAGGTTCACAAAAAGGAATCCGGCACCGGCGAATGCGAGCGACACCAGCCAGGTTAGACGCAGGCTCTGGGCAAAAACCTGGGTGACTGTATCACGTACAGCGGGAGGTAGCGTCGCGAGAAACGCGGAAGTGGCGTGCTCATACGCTTGGCCCTTGGACATGGCTGCTCGGGTCGTAACGTCTTGGACGAGCTTGGCTGCGAGTTCGTCGGAGCGGATGTTGAAGATGGTAGCGGGTATGGCCGTCCCCCACACCATGCTGAAGCTGCGGACAAAAGACCACGTCGCTGTCGCCAGCGCAGTATCGGACTCGCTCAGCGGGGCCAGGAATGCTGGGAGAAGCGTGGGGATCAGCATGCCAGCTCCCATGGAATAGACGATCTGGAAGCCGACCCATTCCCCTGTGCTCGAGTCTCTGTCCAGGAGGGTGAACAGGCCGAGGCCGACGAGGGTGATGGCCCAGGAGACGTAGTGGATGGGCTTGTAGCGACCCAGTTTGGACATGAGGCCGCCCCCAACGGCAGCACCGGGCAAGATGGCGAGGACAGTCGCGAGGATCTGGAGTCCCGATCGGCTGGGCGACGAGCCGAGAACGCCCTGGAAGTAGACAGGCATGAAATAGAGCTGCCAGATGGTGGTGGTCCCGTGGAAGAAGGTTATGAACATGACGCTGAGCGATGTCCGGTTAGAAAACAGGTGCAGCGGAACGGTGGGATTCGGGGCAAAGCGAGAGCCCTCAAAGACGAAGAATGCGGCCAGGCCAGCCATGCCCACGAGCAGCGGCACCAAGACGTTGTAGGATGACCACGGGTGCAGCACTCCGGCCCACGACAAGCCGAGCAGGACCGACGTGATGGAGGCGATGAAGATGACGTTGCCCGTCCAGTCAATCGTCGAAATCCTGGCGGCCAGGTTCGTCTCCTTCTCCTACCCGACGTTGAGAAAGAAGAAGAGGGCGGGGAGGGCGGCGCCGCCCACGGGCAGCGCCAGGTAAAAGGTCCAGCGCCAGCTCGAGTACTGCACGATGAGGCCGGCGAAGAACGGGCCGAGCGCGGTGCCCAAGAAGATCATGCCCATGACGATGGACAGGAACTTGCCGCGCTCCCTCAGCGGCACGACGTCGCAGATGATTGTCTCGGTGAGCACGGTGGTGCCGCTGGCCCCGATGCCCTGGATGACCCGCCCGGCGATGAGGGTCCCCACGTTGTTTGCGCCGCCGCAGACGCCGCTTCCGAGCACGAAAAGGGCGGTCGAGACGAGCATGGGCCGGCGGCGGCCGAAGACGTTGGCCAGCTGTCCGAACAAGGGCTGCATCGCCGTCCTAGACAGAGGATGGGGGTTTTGTGTCAGCTGACTCGAGAGACGCCCAGATATCAACCAGGCCGGGAGTCGTGCGCTACTCACATGGCGAACAAATACCCGTTCACGATCCAGACGTAGAGGTGGCCGCCGCCGAGCTCGTCGACGATTGAGGGAAGCGCCGTCGACGTGATGGTTCCCTCCAGAGCCGTGAGCAACCCAGCAAGGCTGATGGAGGCCAGGAGAGCCCAAAACCTCCAGTCCCGCTTGGCCTGGCTCACGCGTGTGGTGGTTGTGTCATCGCTCGCATTTGGAGTTTCTGAAGATTCTGGACTTGCTTCCCCCAAAGAAGAAGGGTTCAGGGTGTTGCCGCCGCCGGGGGGCGCGTCGTAGTCTCTCGCACCACCGGGCAAGGATTCTTGCATGGCTTCAGGCATTTTTCGCGACAGACCCGTGTTGGATGTTGCTTTCTCCTCGTCTGGTTTGTGCTCGGTGGGTGTCATGCCATACATACTCGGCTGGTTCCGGGGATATTTACGTGCTTGCTGCTGCACTCCCTTGATTTCGGGTCTGGCTTAAAACAATCGCTTGGGGTAGAAGATGAAATAAAAACCACAATGTAGGTTTCTTGTTGCAAAAAACACAGAGATAATATGTCTGGTCGGGCCCATCTGTGCGTTCGGCGTGTTTTCGCGTCGTGAAGTCTCCGACCAAAGATGCTCTATTCGGAGGCTAGAAATTGCCTGATTAGGAAATTCGGAGGGTCCGACATGGCGTCGCGACCCGCTACGCAGCCTCCGTCAACTCGACGGCCTTTCTTGCGTCTCCAGCCTCTCTTGTATCTCGCTCGCATCCTCTTATTCTTACGAGAGGTTAAACCTCTCTAATATCTGTGCCTGAAATGCTTGGAGATTCCAAGGATATGGCGCCCCCGGAGCCCGCACCGATGCCGCCAACGAGGCGGAGCTAGGTCCGCCAGCATCGTTGCCAGACTATCTCGCCTCGGCGTTTGGATCCCAGCCTTTAGACACTATCGTAGACAGTGTTGGACCGCAAGCCCTGTACGAAAACTCTCCAAGACATCTCAATCTGGAGGGCGGTTTGATCAACGTCGGCACCCTCCAATGGACATGGAAGACGGCATCCCGGTGGTTCGTGCATTTGAATACCATAACAGGCCTACTGAAGCATCAGCCCTTGGAGGTATAATCCTTTGTGCTGTCAGCCTAGCAAAAGCAATTTTGGCTGATGGGGCGAATAGCGAAATCGAGGTATATTGAGTTCTGTAGGCAGTATTAATACTGGAGGCAAGAAACAATCTTCAAGGGGGGATTATATAGGTAGTGGCGTCATGGTGTTGACAATGGGATTTGAAACCGACATTCGCGTCAGTGTCTCGAGAGCGCTGTCCCCGTAGGCTTTCCCCTGCGTGGAGTCATCATAAGAAAGACGGATCATGATGCGACCTGTCATCTCCCGGGGGTTGCTATGGAACTTCTCAGAGTCCAGGGGAGTAGACTATATATATAACAATGTAGCAATTATGAAAGGCCAGGTATGATACATAAACATATAGTCTTACTTCCACTCTTCAAAATCTCTTACTTAAGCCTCACTCCTAGTGTGTTTCGATGCTAGAGCTAAATGTGCCACATTCAACGCCTCCGCAGTACATGGCAACAATAACTCAGCTCCCCGCAGAGCTTCTGCACAAAGTCTTTGTCGAGTGCTTCAACGTCAGACGTTGTCCCTTTGACCTGAACGAGCCCCTGTTCAAGGTGGACGACGACGGCCTGGCGACTCTGGTGGCGGCCTCGCAGACCTGCCGGCTATTCCACGATGCCATCTTGCCCCTCTTATGGAAAAATTTCTGCCTGGACCGCCACAGGCTCAAACCCTACCCGACTATCCCGCAGCTCATCGCTCTTGTCAGGCTCTGGCACGAGCGACCCGAGATCGCAGCATACGTCCACACCTTCCACCTGTCCCCGATATGTCACGGCGCCCCGATCACCGATGAAGACGACGTCGCATTTATAACGAGCGTTGTGCGGGACCTCGGCCTTCCTGCCCCCCGGTGGCACGAGGCCTTTAACGGCTTCCACTTCATCGCAGCCCTTTTGCTCCCGATGGCGCGGAATGTGAGGGTTTTCAGCATGTTCGCCTTTGATACCGGCCTTTTCAAACACATGCCCGACCCGGGGGAAACCTCCGTTCGCCTCGAGCACCTAACCCACTTCCAGTTCCAGTCTCACGGGTTCGCCTGGTCGCCTTGGTCACGGGGATGTGGACTGGGGCGGAATCACGTCGTTGCATCTCAGGGGTGCCAGTACTGACGACGCGGTCAAAATCATCAGGTCTTGCCGCGGGCTGAAGGGGTTCGTCTTCTCACCATACGAGGTCTTCGCCCCTCCGGACGAAATCCTATCAGCTCTCTCGGTGCATGCGGGCACCCTCAGTAAGCTGAATATGGCCTTGCGGGTTAACTCGGTGGCCATGCTCACCAGTCTCGAAGAGCTTTCGGTTTCGGCGAGTTATATGGGGAGAGGGGAAGACTGTGTCCTCCGGGAGTTACCACCAAGCCTGAAACTCCTGGAAATCCGCGGCTCTCCCGAGAACTACCCCGAAGAGATGGAGTCGCTGCTCGTCCAGATCGCGAGTGAAGGCTACCCCAATCTCGTAGAGGTATGGCTACCTGGCTGGGACTGCGACTGCGATCACTGGGGGCCATGCGGTGGCATTAATGTCGATGAGGAACATGGAACTGAGCGTAGTGTTGAGGAGGGCAACAGTCACGATGGTGGTGGTGAGCGCGACTGGGGATTTCGATTTGGTGGCGGTAACCAGCCACCATGTGATGGCGGACGAGGGATTCGTCATCTTCGAGAGCGTTTTCTAGTGGCTGGTGTTTTTTGCAAACCCAGGTAGCTAGAAAGTACGAAACCGAATTCGTATGTGTTCTCAATTCACGTACATAACTGATGATGGATGTTGAATGGCTCGGAACTGGACTTCACCACAAGTCGGGCCGATCAAAAGTGACCGGCGCCCGACTACGGTCCGCCAAGACCGGCCGGGTGCTTCCGGGTGCAAGACCGCTTCAGAGACACTAGTTACTTGCTTGGGCCTCGGTCATCTTGAACACATGTGCATGGTGTAAGAGAAACGCTGTCCGGCTTTTATCTTCTTAGACGTAATGTGCTCATTTTATCCCGGGATAGCGCGTCTGCCGGCACGTGCTGATACTTGAACGTGAGACGAATATATTTCCCTTCCTAGGTAGCCGGGTTTCACTGAATAACATGAGTCTCGGAGTTAGGCACTGCTATGCACATGGTCGAGTCCTTGACATCCGGTGGCCAACGAGGGGTGACCCGCCAACCGTACTAAGCATCACGCACGTAACGTCTCAACCGTGGCAAAGGAACACCGCTCCTCTCAATTCTGGCTTCGGATAAAGATGACCAGCACGGCGACTTCTGCAACCATATACGTCGGGTGCACCCCGAGCCCGTCGTTCGCCCGCTAAGCCCACGCCCGTTGAAAAACAGAAAAGCAAAAGCTTTGTCCTTGCAGCTCGGCCGAGGCGGGAGTCGCCCACCAAACACGCGACAGTATGAGATCGATCGACGATATTTCCCAGCAAAGAAGCAAGGCCCGTGGTGGAGCAAGTAAACCTTCTCGGCCTTAGTAACCCGGAAACTCAGCCTTACCCGACAGCTGACCATACGGACCGTATGCTTCGGAGCTTTCCCAATACCTAAGTCGCTGATCCTGTCTCAGAACGTGTCTAGGAAGCTTAGCCGCTGCTGGAACGCAGTCGTGAGGTCATGTGCCAACCCATCGGGGTTTGGATTACGTGCGAGAGCAAGGTGACGTCGGCGCATCCGGCTGTCTATTACAAAGTGGAGGGGGTCTCACCCTTTGATTTCACGGTCGTCTTCCAACGTTACTATGGCGGAGAGGCAACAGCAACTGTCCGGCCGGTCCGCGGTTCAAACCTTGATTGATGCATGACTGTATCTGAACCCGCCCATAAGCGGTCTAGTGCAGGTCACACGGTACATATGTAATGTCACGATACGTAAAAACCCGATACGCAGCACCTCTGACCTGTGCCGCAACTCAATATCTTGATACGGTATAGAACACCCAGTCCGATCGGGCAGTTCGCAGTACTAGCTTCGACCCAACCCTCGGCCGAAAGGCCTATGGGGAGATTCAAACTCTGGCCGGGCCTAACCCGTGGTAACCTAATAATAGTCCCTTCTGGCTTGAATTCAAAACTGTCTGATGACCTCTGGCTTCCGTTAGACGTTATGTCGGGATGTTGACGCTGCGCATGTGTGTGATAATAAACCTACACGCGACTTGATGGAGCCTTGCTCGGGATAGTCAAGCGCCATTGGCCGCCCTCCTACAATAGACGCCAAGGCAGTCGTGGTGCAAGGGCCATGGCACGATGTTGCAAATTGGTCAGAGTGTCGACGAAAGATTTGCTAACAGAGAAGCAATCCTTAGCGTCATTTGGAGACTGAGATGATATTGCGTAGACCCCCGCTTTGGTTTGTGCCTACTCGGTCCCGTCGAGTGGGGGACGTGGTTACGCGCTGGGACAAGATGAGCAGCAACACCGCTTCACGGTTAAGTCCTTGACGTCTTTAGCTTCAAGACGAAACCTGCCGCCGACCGCTCAGAGTGACTGCAACGACGTTACAATCATTAAGCCCAACTCTAGGCGGAGATGCAGTATTATATGTTATCAAGCCGATTTTCGATCACCAGACGTCTCATACATGAGTCTTGGGCACAAGGCTTCGACTGACGAAGGCTGCAGGTCGTAGAAGCACATCAGTATTGTCACCAAAGGGACCCTGGATACGGTTGATACCAAGGTAGGACGAGGGGTGGGGGAGGCGGGAGTTGGGAGAAAAGCCTCGCTTGTACCCAAATTACAACTGCCTCAGCTCTGAGGCTTGACGTCCGTCATTGTCCACTTGTTCGAGATCTTGGTTTGTTGGAGGGGTCAAGCAGGGGCCATGGTGTTCAACGTAGGGCAAGTTTGCGTTTTCGCTCAAACAGGGGCAACAGCCTAGTTCTAGTCAAGACGACATTGAGCCGTCTGATGTGCATAGGCTAAGCGCATTGAAGGGAAGAAAAGTGAGGCATCCAGAGCCTTGGGCTGACACGCTTTGGCAGTTTCGACGCTAATTTATACTTCATGTCTCAGCGCTGCCTATTGAATGGGGGGCTTGGTGTCGGATGCTAGAGAGTTGACTGGAAGCATCATCTATCTGGCTGTCTGGACCGTCCAGCTGGCGTTGATTGATGTGACGATCTTGAAGACTTGAATCAAACCAAGGGGCGCGCGGTAGAGCAGCTATGCCACTCCGGATGCCCCCCCTCTTCTCCGAGCATGAGGTCATGAAACCCAGAGTTGGTCTTTGGCGAAAGGTGGGACGGAAGCGGTCCCAGGCATGTGGCGCTCGAGTGCTTGTTCGGAACCGAATCGGTGCAACAGCTTTTGGTGCGTTGTGACTCGTAGCTGTCGCAACTATATGCATACGGCGATACTTTGCGAGAAGATATGTTTCGGTTGAACCATGTGTTTGTTTGCTGGCAGCGCTCTGTGCAACGACTGGACCCCCCCCTCGTCTCAACAATGGCGCGCTACGGTGACGGCGGGGGAGCATCTGTGGCCACATGGCAGGCAAAGGTGGTGTGCTGGGCTGGCTGCATTGGGTAGAATGAGGCAATCTGGTCGTGCTACACTACATTCGTGGAATACCCAAGAATGCGGGCGCAGGGGATGAGGGATGCAGCTTGCAGCTGGCAGCTGGCAGGCGACTACGGTACTCGGCTGCATTGTAGTGTACAGTAGGTAGCGAGTGTCGACCAAGCAAGGGGTATGGGTATTATCATTCTAGATTCGTCGTCTCACTGATTAGCGCCAGAAGACTAAGAGACAGAGGGCGACCGCTTTGAAAGGGGGTTTGGTATTGGCAGAGAGGCTCCGAGACAACAGGGAATTCCTGAGATTCTGGAAGGCGAGTGGGCATCATGGAGACATGGAAGCGGTCGAGCTAAGGTGACACAGTCTCAGACTCATGTGCCATGCGCCCGAGCGCTGGGGTGGGATTTTTGGTCTCAGTCTCTGATCAGATGATGCCGGGGGGGTGGTCCCGATCGAGCATCGAACACACACACTTTAGGAGCGAAACGCGCCGGAGAAGGCGTGTGTGTGTGTGTGTGTGTGTGTTTGAGTGTGTGATTGATTGTAAGCGAGGTCGGTAGGTGAACATCAGAAGCGACGACGGGAGCGACCCCTGACGATAAGCTGACGGGTACGGTAGGGGCGGTTTTGCGTTGGAGAATATATTTGGAGGCAAGGGCCACATATCTAGTGTGCCAGTCAGTAGGTAGGTCGATAGGTAGGATAGGCAGCTAGTCAGCCGAGTATACGGATACCTTAGTCGGTGATGACATACATAGTAGATGGCGGGCGATGGCCGTGGAGATTGGTTTCGACATGGGGCGGGACTTTGTGTTAGACTGGGCGCACCATCCTCAGAGCTTTTGAGCCTTATGACACCTCGGCTGGCTGGATGACGGACAACCGTGCGTCCTACCTACCCTGGTGATGGGAGGTCGTTTGAGAGCAGAGGAGGGTGTCGAGTCGTTGTCGTTGTCGTCGTCGTTGGATCGTTGAGCCTGCCTGCCTGTTTCCCCGTCACGCTCGGATGTTTGTGCACGGCGCAAGGTGCAGGTGCAGGTGCAGGTGCAGGTGCAGGTGCAGGTGCAGATTTAGATGCAGGTGGATCCGCGGATCGGACGAATAAAAGGAAGGCCCGATTCAGGGTCCATGTTCGTCGTACGTACCTGATTTGGAGGTACCTAGGCGCGCTGAGGCATATTACACTACCGGTACTAGGAATATGCTGGTACGTACCTATCAGCAAGCGGCCGCCCCGTCTGTCTGTCTGTCTGTCTCCCTTCCTTCCGTTTGGGACGGGGCAGGGAGCGGTCGGTCTTTCTTTCCACCTGTGCGTCTGGGATTGGGGATTGATTAATTCCCTAGGTACCTATCTACTAGGTAACCATATTCCAGATCCTCCACCATTAGAATTCCCGACGGTCTGCATGCTCACATGTCAAGGCTGAACCCAAACGACGACCGGCCCAAGCTGATGAGAAGTTCGGGTCGCGTCTCAGGGTGTTTTTGCCCGGCGCTCGTTCCTCCCTTGGCCCGTCATCCAATCTCCCTCATACGGGGCGTCCCCTCTCGTTGGCGCACGCTACCCAACCTTAGGCACCTTATGTAGCACCCAGCCGTTAGACCCAGAGCATTGGGAGCCGGTAGTGAGAGGTACGGTACGGAGTACGGATACTGCACTGCATTGCACTGCACCGGCATCATTTCCCACCATCCTGGACCGTCGCCCGATTGTCCCCCCGAGTCTTTCTTTTCTCTTCCATTTTCCTTTTTCCTCCATCGCGTCCATGTTACCGGGTGCAGTGTTATCGGCTGCCCCTGCGCCCTCGTCACCTCTCATTGGGTGCCCACTATTCGGTTCAACACTCATCGTCGCCGCTCATCCCCTCTTCGCAGCTTTCCAGAGTGGAAGTCGAGATCCATCTGTCGACGCTCGGCTCTAATACGAATCCTCGCCGTTCGCTATACCCTCCTCTTCTTCCCTGCACGGCAGACAGGCCCTGTCACGTATGCTTCGAGCGGGAATTGAATTGAGACCTCCATCTTGGCTTGGGAAGAGAGATCCCTGTATTCTCGGCCCAAAACCTTCAACAAGTCTAGCTTGCCTTGACAAACAACCTCCTCGACGACCTTGCTTCGCTCTCAGGCCCCCCGCGCCCCGCGGCAGTCAACCTTTGACCAAGGTTGGCGCTGCTCAGATACGGCATCCTCTGCAACCCGTCACATACCTAGTTGCTGACTTTGGCCATGCGTCAACTATACGTTAGTATCCATCCATCCATCCATCCATCCATATCCCATACAAGACATCGCTCAGCCCCGAAATACGCCTTCTCCGACCATCCTTTGGACAGCCGCCCCGAAAACGTGCTGCAAGCACCCCACACGCACCCCTGACGACTCATTCCTCGTGGCCCTCGCTCTGGCCCATCGGCTGTTGGCGTTGCGCAGCCCAGAGACGCCCAGCCAATCCCAGTCCACCGCCCTGGTCTCGCCAACCCCTCTAGCCTCATCCCTTCTTCTCCTTGTTCCTCCACTGTCTCCAGAGAAAACCTGGCCTAAGCTAGCTTGTCACTAGTAGTGCCGGCCATACGGTACACATACTGCTTGGTCTGATACCGGTACTTCGTACTCGACATCAGCAGCACACCCGTTCCTTGCCGCATCCTTCCTGCATCCTTCCTGCATCCAAGCCGCCTTACATACATACATTACGGCCGCCCACCCATACTGCACGCCCTCACTTCTTGTTGCCTTTGCTTTGCTCAGATACAGATTCGCCCTCCAGCTCGAGAACCCAACCACCACAGCTACGCTAGCTACCGGCCTGTGCGACCATTCGCTGAGGCACCTGCGCTAGAACACCTCCTCCTTCTCCTTGCCCTTCCGCCACACCTCCGTTAAGACCGCCCCGGCCAATCTGCTTCACATCTTCTCTCGCCTTGCCGAACGAGCTGTGCTCCCTTCCCTTACCAACGACGCTTGTCGAAGCTGAAGACCTGGGGCCGGAAACGCGTCTGGCCCCCGTCTTGTCGTTTCCTGGTCCTTGTACCCCGTCTCGCAACACCTGCGCAACGTCATTCTTGCTGCTGCTACTACTCACCACTCGATACTGCTTTAGCACTCGCACTTGGCCTATCGTAGCCGCCACGGCGCCCCTTCGTCCAATCCTGAGCGCCGCTGTAGATGCCTTCATAATACAAGCCCGCTCCCCCCCCCCCCCCCCCCCCCCGAGCGTTCCCCCTCAACCTTTCTCTTGCCCTCTCTTGGGGGTATCAGGGACCACCAAGACTCGTCACCGCCTCCGCTGCTGCCAGGTATAAACATGTTCGACCACTACGCAATAGGAATGCAGGTGCGCTCAGGTGCCGATGGCGCCACCGACGAGTCGCATCTATCGCCGAGGCAGCGCCCACGAGAACTACCCGACTTGACCGAAGCAGTTGCATCGCCCTCGACGTGTGCTCCGGCTTTGGGCCACGACTCTTCAAACCTACCACAGCCAATCGACAGTCTTGCTGATGAACTCAGCAAGCAGATGTTCATTCCAGAAATACGCCAGTCGAACACCTGGGCGGCGGCGACCGGGACATCGCCATCCATTGTCGCTGGTTTGTCCATGGCCTCTTTGGAGGTTGATGAGGATTGCAATATGGACCTCGCGATAGACGATATGAAGGAATACCAAGCCGTCGCCGACTGGAAGAGAGCACGACGCCAGCGTCACAGCCGATTTGTCAACAATCCGGACAATGCCCCCGCCATAGAGGCCCGCATGAAAGAAATGATCTCACAAGAGTCGCAGTGCAACGTCCATCCAGCCCTGCCCCTTCTTTCTTTGCCGTTGACTATACCTGCACATCCGCACGTACCCAAGATCGAGGCAGACGGCTTTCCCGAGACTGACTCATTCGCGAGTTGCCTAGAAGTAGACGAGGGCTTCTGTGACGAGAGTGAAGAATTTCTTCTCATGCAAAGAGCCCTGGCTGCCGACAAAAGAAGGTTGATGGGCAGCACGTCTGATTCTATACGGAAGTTCGGACCTTTGAGATATAGGGGCTCGGCTGAAACGGCTCTTCGGTGTCACAATGTTGTCAGACAGCGACCCAGGATGCGGCGACGGAAAGGGCCAGGACCAACTCCGGAGCCTCGACCGGCGCATAAGGCCTGAAGGCTTCGAATGGCGACGATGAGTTCTGGCACAACATACCAATTTTAATGTTCAAGCGTCGGGAGGTTATTTCAGCGATATACCCATGGGATCGGAGCACATGATGGCCGGCTTTCGGCAACGGCGTTGATACCACAGACGGTATCCGGTTGATTTTTACAACTCAACACTATCTTTTCAGCAGAAGCCCAAAAAGGAGGGCTTGGGGTCAAAATGACTCCAGTCACAGGAAGTGCAACGGCGTTTTGTTTTCATGTCCGGCGTGACACGGGAGGCTTTAGTTTTCTACTTTCTTACCCCGCGACAGGTCACTTCATTTGTCTCTGCCTTCTTCAGATTTTATCATATCGAAATTCAATTGTCGGGACCGCCATCGACAACCACGGGCATAGCCGGGCGGAGGATGTCTCCGAGTCATTCACGGCGGAACCCCCGGTTCCACGGCCGGGCGTCGGCTCCACAGCCTCTGGGTCTGCAGAAGAGGCTGCAGAAGAGGCTGCAGAAGGGGCTGCAGAAGGGAGGCGTCAATAATGTATACTCGTGGCCAGAGGAAGACGCCTTTCGGTGGGGGGGGGAGGCGCATAATCTCGCCATCTCCCTTCAGACCATTGATGAGGCGGAATGATCAGGGTGGTTTAGAGATGTATCGAAATCAACTACCTAAGCCCTTCGCGCTAGGAAGTGTCGCAGTATTCAACTTCGAACCTTCCCAACTTGAGCTTTACCGATGACTAAGACCAAGATGATGCAGCACGTCGATGTTTTCAGAATTATCGTTGTCACGGATGGTTGGGGAACCGCGTGCAACGCAACGGTTATTCCTCGCGAGCAAGCCGCACCGGCAGACTGGGATCCATTATGGCCAAAGCGGGCTTTTGAGCGGGAGCCTTCCATTCACACACAATCAACACAATGGATTACAACTCCATTCAGGATCAAGCGACCTGTCGCCATCCGTACGATGACATGCTCACTGGACCATTTCGGCCCCTCCTCTCTCAAGTGTCATGAGGGAAAGACGGCCGGGGCATTCCAGTTATCACCCAGCGAACACGCGCCACACTTGCACCATGCCAACAAGGCACAATTCATCCCTTCTCCACCCTCCTGGCCAAGGAACTCATGGTTAATGAAAATTAGACTTTGAGGCGGCAACCTTTTCTATGCATGGTCAAGAGAAGAGGGCACATGTAGTAGCGTCTTCCGGGCAATGCCTTGCCATCAGGGCTGACCTGTACTGGCAGCTGTTGTTGGCCCTCGGTTGAAGGGAAGCCGACAGAGCCAGTCCCAGCTGGAGCCTGGGCCAGTTGCCGGCCCGGCCGTGGATGGCGTCGTTCCTTGCAGTTTGGCAGCGCCATCGCTCTGAGCCGGCCGCGCCCTTAGTTTCTCGAAGTATCTCCGTTTCCTTGTTTGTCGCTACTGCACCTCAACGTATCCAGTTCTATTTGCACAATGGCATGCCTCCCCCAGTGGAGAGAGAGAGAGAGAGAGAGAGAGAGGATGTGGGAAGCGCAAGCCTAGGCCTTGGTATGTATGCCCTCTCGCACCATCGAGAGGGAAGGGGGGGGAGGCCTAATTGGCCAGGCTCATGATGATATCTATGCTCCAGCTGTGGCGTTAACCACCCCGACGATATCCACAACAACGCATGAGAGAGGGATCCAGCAAACGCGATATCAAGGTGCGGTTGACTTGGTCAATTGGAGCGCTCTGGTGGGCAGTGCAAACCCGCGCAAGTGGATGTGTGAGAGTGTCGACAGGCGAAGTACGACGTCTCTTTGTTATTCGTGGCAGCCCTTGGCGAGAGGGTGACGAGAGGGATTGTTTCCTGAGAGTTTTCTTTTCTTGTTCAACGACGTTGGCATGAAAGGAATGAGACTCGGGTTTCTTTGACGCCGCTGTCTCTCAACCCTATCTACCCCAGTTCTATGAAGTACAGAATAGGAGCTGGCCGCAACGACTGGAATGCGGGTATGCTGCTGGGTCGCTAGACGACGTGGGCTGCATTCCTTTGGCCATGCAGGCACAGGCCGTATCCCTCGCCGAAAGCACGGTGATCTCTGTACTCCCAATTCCAGTGCTGCCCGTATATGTGCCGCTTCCATTTCTCGTGCAATAGTTGCTGTGGCAGGATCAGAGACACGAGCTGGGCGGTATTTGTTGACTCTGGTCCCCTCCGCCCGATGCGGGCTTGCAACCATCGACGGCTTTCTTTTCCGTACAAGAATCCCATTCTTCTATGGTTATACCCCAGTTCTGTAGCCAAACTTTTTCTCACTCCTTTCTACACCTTTCGCCGGAAACGAACATTGCAACATTTCCTGCTCATTCGTTTCCCACGACACATCCACCTCTTGCTACTCGCAACCTCGCATTCATACCCGCGCAGTATACTGGACCCTCCCCGTTGACCTCGGCTTCCGTTTCTGTTACTGTTCCTGGCCCTGGCCCTGGCTCTCGGTCGTTTGCGGAACCTAGGGACACTGACGGACGGACAGAGACCGAGACCGAGACACAGGAGAGCATGACAGTGGCCGTCTCGCATTGGACGACGAGCCCCGGCGCGAGTGTCAGTCTCAGCTCGCACCCGACAGACTACAGCGACATGGCCTATTCGGAGGTCCAGTTTTCACTGGACTCGATGGACGAGGACAAAGGCGGCAGCGGGGGGCAGTCTCACTTGTCATGGGGGGAAGCGACAGAGAGGATGGGCGGAGGAGGGCCAGGCTTGGGTGCAGCCCACAACGACGCGCTCCTCTTCGAGGAATTTGTCAACCTCGAGAGGCTTTCGACCGCCGGGGGTGACGAGGTCCCTCCGTCTTCCCTACCCGAGTCGTTCTTATTCAACATCCCACTTCCCGCCCATGGTTCCGTGTCCACGACAAGTGCATCGGGCGATCTGGGCGACCTACTGAGTTGCCACTCGCAGCCGCTCGTGGAAGCTAGGACTAGCGCGGCAGCAGGTCCCGCTGCCACAGTAGTGCCATCATCAGCAGCCGCTAGAGTAGCGGCGGTGACCGCAGACGCCATGGTACCGTCTGCTGTGGGCGTCCCCGGGCCCCAGTCTTCGTGGTCGATCGACCACAGGGAAGGACAAAGGAAGGCTTCGACCTATCCGGACACAGCTCACACTGGCGGGTCCGAGTCGATCTCTGACTCTGAGCTTCTCCGCCTGGAAGGCATATCGTTGAAAGCGTCGCCATCTCGCGCTCCATCTGTCGTCGTTTCCCATCCTCCTACTCCTCTTCCTCAACCTTCGTCCGCTACCAGCAACAACACCAACCTCCACGTAGCCGGCAGCAGCAGCAGCGGCAGCAGCAGCACTACTACCACCAACACCTACACCAACAACGGTGGCCGTAAGCCGAGCAACTTCTTCAAAGTCGTCGCATCCAAACTGCAGCAGAAAGCTGCCTCCGTACGCCATAAACAGCCCAACATGTCTTCCGTTACCCTCGATAGCAGGGGTCCCCTTTCGCCCAACGTCTCGCCTCGCAAGGCCTTCAAGCTCCGCCCCGAGCAGCTCGGCCTTGGCGGCCCCCCGTCCGCAAGACTGCCTCTCTCCCCCCCCAACAGTGCCACCATCCCCCAGGACCTACCTTCCACATCATCGACTGGACCCAACGGCATGCCCTTTTGCGGTGGTTACGTTGAAGATCCTTTCTTCGACGCTGGCGTTGCTGGAGGTCACGTACCAATGTTCCGCCGCAGCGACCCTACCACACCCATGGACACTCCCGTTCTTGATGACAAGAGCGGCATGTTTTATCACCACCAGCAGATGAGCTCTGGCAACGTTGCCAACTCGAGCAAGGCCACTTGGCCCATGGTCACGACGACTCCCCAGACTGACTCCCACGTCGCCTGGTCCAATGCCTATGCCAGCGACGGTCTCGACAACCAGTGGTGGGATGGGGGCCACATGGACTTGTCATCTAACACACAGTTTCAAGCACAGAACGCTCGCAATGCCACCTTCAACCTCGCCATGCAGACACAACACAACGATCTGGCATACGAGTACAACAACATGGCCGCCGGTCACGAGATGTCCGGGCTCATGATCCACATGCCTCAACCGCGGGCCACGTCGTCACCGATCATACACTACCAGCCTCAACAGCAGCAGCAGCAGCAGCAACATCATCATCAACAACAACAACAACAACAACAACAACAACAACAACAACAACAACAACAGCAGCAGCAGCAGCAGCAGCAGCTCCACCATCCGCAACACCCTCAACAGATGACTGAACGCCGACCTCGTATGCCCCGTGCTCCCTCAGCCGGCGCCCGGCATCTGTGCCTGACGACGCCGATGCGCAAGACCCGCAACACGAGCCGCACACGCCAACCCAGCCGCGACTCCTCAACGTCACCCACACCCACAAACCGGTCTCGCCACAGCAGTGGCGGCTCGCTCTCCAGTATAGGAGGCGGCGCAGCGCTGAGTGCGAACGTCAAGAAGCGTCGGTCGTGGTCGAGGCGCGAGAGCATGCGTACGCCTTCCATCGGAGGCGGCCTCGGTGGTGCGCCGGAGGGCGTCGGTTTCGTCAACTTCACCCCTAGCGACAAGAACATACTCATGACGGGCGTCGCGCCAAGCGGGAGCTCCAAAACCAAGGCCCGCCGCGAAAAGGAGGCTATGGAGAAGCGCCGGAGACTAAGCGAAGCGGCCATCAAGGCCGTCAAGGCCGCGGGTGGAGACGTGGACAAGCTAGTCGAGGAAGGGTTCGTCTTCTGAGATGGTTCGTTTCTCTCTTGGATTGTTGGGTGGTGGGTTTGGGCTGGCAGCAATATGGGCATGGGAGCGCTTTGGGAGTTTTTCTTTTCGGTCAGGATAGGCTTGGGGTCTAGGAGATACCTGGCGTTTATCACGGGATCACCAATGTACGCGAAGGATCCGCGACTTGCCTTGATTTCTGTTTATCCTATCTTCTACCAATACAGAACGACATGGGGAGCGCGAGCTTCGAATGACGTCTGGGCGGGTCTGTCGACGATGGCCGCTTTACTTTCTTCGCAACACCAAAAACAGTATTTACCTAATCATTGTTTCCTATGTCGGAGCAACCCAAAATCACAGGCTGAAACCAAGGGTGCGAGATATGGAGGGGGGGGGGGGGGGATTGGACATCCTAGCAGAGCAGAACCAATATCAAAATAACACATTCAAACAAATCTTCCAGAGACGACCCTCTTGCCCACTTCACCCAATGTAATGTACTGGTGCCGATCGACTTGCCGTTATCGCCCAGCGACTCTTCTCACTCCATGACAAATCACACGTGAGTTGCGATTCGCTCGCTGCTCAACACAAAACAACAATAACAACAACAGCAAGAGCATCATCAGTAAGCGATACTAGTTCCATTCAAGGGCCGGCGCACTGCGGTTGCTCAGCGAGTCGACGCCTCGCGCAGCCCCTGCCATATCCCAGCCCAGAGGGTCGGGGCCGCCTCTCGAGTCGAGGGCCATAGTTGCCGCTACATGCGTCCGTCGTACGGACCAGCCGTTAGCACATCTACGCCGGACAGAGCGCATGAGGGATGGAGGGGTAGGGCAGCCGCTCCTTATGCCTTCCCTTGGGCTAAGGTAGTCTGTCATGTCTGTGCTGTGACAGCCCCATCCGTGCTTTCCTGCTACTCGACGGGTGACTACTGACTGACTGCTAGAGGAGGGGGGGGGCGGCGGCGGCGGCGGCGGAGGATGAGGACGAGGAGGCTCTCGGGAGTCAACACAGACCATCACCTGCCGAAGCTGCCAGAACCTCGTCAAAACCCAGACCCAAGAGCGGGGCTTACGGCTTGTGAAGGCATCCGGGGCTGGACAATGATACCAGATAGGACTTGGGTGGGAGTAGACTGAAGGGGAGCAGCAGAGGAGGGGGGGGTTGCGTGGGCTTGCGGGCTGTGCCGGTTCTGCATTGTTTGTAATCCAACATGACCGCAAACAGATAGCTTTTCTGACTCGTCCTTATCCCATTAGAGGCTTGGCATCTTTCCATTCACCTCAGACAGAAACCCAGCCCCCCGCTCAAAGATTGACCACTAAGCCTTATATCGCTCTCTTACCATATCTGTTGTGCTATGCACACTCCACGACGCCCACCTTGCGAGCTTCGCAACTCCCGGGGGGGTACTGGGACGTGGATGCCGCCACGGTCCATCATGGATTCAACGACAGAGGGAGCGGCGTCTCCATGCCGCCTCACTTATAAAGCCAAAGGGAAACAGAACACCCACAAGCCTGGCTGGCCGTCGTCTGTCAGTCTGTTAGTTCCACCAGCTTGCCTACCTGCCTGCCTGCCTGCTTGCCTGCCCGGCCAGTTGGTGAGACTAGTGCAAGATGCCCGTTGCAGAATCAATCTTATGGCCCATCGGCGTCTGATCCGGCCATTTGATCTATCACGCCAAACCCAAAACTGTCAGGCGCTAGGAGCATGATGGGGCAAGGCGCAGGTTCGCGTACGAATGTCTCAGTGCGGAACCCACTCTGACAGCTCACACCCCTCTCACTTCCCCCTCTCCGACTCTCCCTATTGTCCCTCTCCTCCCATCACGATCTAACCTGCTCGATCCCATACTCGCAGAAAATCCCCGAATCGTACAAGCTCGACGGTTTACATGGACTCCCACCCTATCCTCGTCACTGACACGTTCCCTTCCGGAAACGTTGGTCCAATCTGTTGTACACGGCTCTACCTAGCCTATGTCACAGCCGCGCTACGTCTCGACTCCGCCAACACCCCAACACCCCCTCCAAGACCCATCCAACGCTCGTTCCTTGACCCGAATGCAGGTACGGGTGATACACCGCCCCTCATGTTTGTGCGTTTTTCGCGGCAAGTACCGGACCTGCATGAGCCTGGCCTTGCATAACCGCGACGTGGGTATCACCGGCGCGATTGCCCTGCTGCAGCTGCCCTGTGAGTGCACCGAGCCCTCGGCCGGAAGCAGACAAGACATGAGCCCTGTTCCGCAGCAAGCGACGTCAAACTACCACGACGCGCAACAGGTCCAGCCTCTTGACTACTCTGAGCCTTGTCTCAGTCGCGGCATCCGAGGGATCGAGACCCTTTCTCGGGAGACGCGGAGCTCTTACCCGCGCAGCCTCGAAATCAACCTCGCGACTCTGTGAGGGCCTTGCGCCCCTGCCCAGCAAACTGAATAAGGGAGCAAGACAAGGGCTGGCAAGAGGTTGAAGGACATCAAGGAGCTGCGCAACGCCGAGGCCATTGGCTCAGCCTGACGGGCCACGTTCTGTTGACGATGTCTCAATTACGTTGGCCAGACCAGGCATGCATAGGTGTGCAGATAAGATGACATACGGCATCCTCATGAGGCAACATGCGCCCACCGTATCGTCACAAGCCCTCCACGGAAGATGAATAATGCAGGATGGCCATCGATCCCCACTTCGACGGTCTATGTTCTCCCCGGCAAGCCTTCCGATCTGTAATCATCACCGTCATTCATTCTGTCAATTTTGACATCACTCGGCCGTGCACATTGGTCAAACATGATCAACATCCAACAAACACCACGGTATCGCGGTTGCCTGCCGGTCAGCCGCCTTACTCCCCTCCGCCAAAGCAGAACTTCTGCACGGAAGGGGTAAAGGTGTCTTGCCGCTGGGCTCGATATGGTCAAGTGGCTACCATACTTCGTTCCTTGGCCAATGGCATTTATATGAAGAGAGCTGTGGTTGACTGGCTGACTGACTAGCTTCAGCACAACTTTTAACTCCAAGACCCAAAGAGAGGATCAATGGGAACCTCCTCATTGCGACCCGATCCGGACGGAACCGGACTCCTCCTGTCCTTTCTCGGTTAGCCCGTTTTGTTCTGCTCCGGGACCCTTCTCTCCGAGCCGCTGTTCTACATACCTCCCCACCACCTACCAAGTCGCCAATGTTCAGGGCAGGCAAGCTCTATGGCAGGTGTTAGTCCAGGCTACCTATCTTGGCCCATGACGGCCATTCTCTATTGGGAAGAACCCCCGTGTCCACCCTAAGCCCCCGCCGTCATGACAGCTGCCGGCTCGCACCGTGGAGGCAGAATGGACAGTGTAACTCATAGGTTACCCCGTGCACTATTCCCTTTATTTACCTTCAGCCCGAGTGAGGCGTCCGCCATGCAGACGAGCCACGGTTTAGTCTGGCAAACGCGACATGACTGCGCGAGAAGTCCTACGGCCTGACCGGACCTCGAGATGACCGTTGTTATCCCATCAAAAATGTCCGTGACTCCCACGGATCTCAAGCCGCGGGCGAGACGTCAAACGGGATTTCGACCACCCGGTTCTAGTCGTTGGTCCGCGCGCCTTCCCGGCAGCAACTGCCTCATGGCCCATAATTGAATGATATCGCGGCACCCGAGTTGCCCAGTGAGCAGCCAGGAAACAGTCCGGAGGGGCCTCCGGAGGAACCAAGTAACGAAGGCCCGAGATACCGGTGCTCGTGTTTATCCAGCGGCCTCCAGGAGGGGGTGCCGACAAGGTAGCCCGATCAACCTGGATGACACAAGAAACCGACATCGACCCCTCCAAGGAGAACACGCAAACTGTTTAGTTTAGTTCTCCCACAGCGCCCGTCAAGCGACACAGTCTCGGACTCATCCAAAGCCGGATCCTGTAACCAGTCAACTCATATCAGACAGCCGGTAAAGCGAGTTGGTCAAACGCGTCTTGCCCTGGTGTAAGGGCGTCGTGGGGCAGAAACACCAAGCAGCACCGATGAGCAAAGCCGTCATCATCTCTCCAACTGCCGAGACACGCCACAAACTGTGCCAGGAAACACTCGGTGTCATCGTTGCTCGAAATGGGACGGCATCGGCTCCCCGAAGGATCAAAGCAAGCGACCCCGCATAAGCCGCTCTCAGGGTTTCCGCATCGCCGTCCCTAGTCCTGCACACGTGAAGCCCCCAGAACAAATTCACATGGTCGGACGACGGAAAACCACCGCGCCACAAGTCTTGCCTTGCAAGACGATCCCGCCGTATGCGAGGGGGGAGGGGGGGCTACGGAGGTCGACCGCTCGTCATAGCATCTCTCCCCGTCACCGGCCGCGCGATACTTTCTCAACATACCAATTTACGGCCCATCTCTAGAAAACAAGCTCACGGGCGCAGGCTTCTGAGCGTCCCCCAACTGGCTATGGGGGAACCTCTCTGCCATCCTTGGCCTTTCTAAAGGTGCTCTCTCCCTCTCTCTCTCTGTCTCTCGTCCACCCCCTTCCGTATGAAGAAGGGCCACCCTCTCTCGCCTGTTGCTTCCGTGTTGGAGATAGCGCCGTCATGGTCCCGTACACTTGCCCACACCTCTCGGAAGCCAAGAGGTGCTTGCGCGGCTAAGGACGCTGTGTTTCGTTCTCAACGTCGCGGCGCCGGCATGTAGCGACGATGCATCGTCTCACCTGTCCTGCATCATCCGACGGTCAAACCTGGACTCCGCGAGGCCAAGATGACCCGGAGTCGTTGGGAAGTCTCGGCGGAGGAGAGGATCCCGTCTCGATCATCCATCCATCCGCGCTTCATCACGTAACGTCCGGTTTCCACCTCTATTCCCCTCCCGACCCGACCCTCTCTCCACCCTCCCCCCCCCCCCCCCCCCCCCCGTCTTTCTTCTCTCTTTCCTTTCCTTCAGCATCTTGCGCATCTGAATAACCATCAGACAGCCGCTCTCTCCTGTCCATCACTGATCAATGACCGTTAAACTGACAGAGAAGAGGCAGCCGTCTGCCCGCCTCCGGATCCGTGTTAGCCCGGCAATATGTCTTGCCTGCCGATCGGCCACCTCCGGGGGCCTGCTCCGCCTTGCTGCGTCCCACCAACCCTCTCTCTCCCTCTCCTCCCACATGCCCTCTTTTCGTCCCCACTACTCCATTCCACACCACCTTGACCATGCCACATGTCCTCACTCCGGGCCGAATACCACACCTCCGGCCCTCCGTTACGGGCGTACCATCCAGTCCGACCGCCCCCCCCCCCCATCCTCCACCACGTCCCTGTCAGGAGACGGGACAGGGACAATCCGGAACGGCCGCCCATTTGACTTTCCTCGCCGGCTGGATTCCGACCTCGCCTCAGCCAAGTGAGGCTCCTCCCCCCTTGCATTGTTTCCCCATCCGTTTCGACCCGTAGCGGGGGGCGAAAGGAGAGTGCCCAATGATGGTCGAGCCGAACCTCCGCCCAGCTTGTCCTCCCGGCATGTTGTAGAGCGTTGCATCAGCTGATGATAAGGTTAAGGTTCAGGATGACAGCCCACCCTCTCTCTCTTTTCTCCGTGGATACGAGCCGCGCGTACCTGAATACTCGCCCATCCCATGGGCACCCAGTCTCGTGAGCATGTCTCCTGCCGCCCGATGGGGGGGTCCAGCGGCCGAAGAGAACAAGGGACCTCTTTCCTTTGGCTCTCTTTTTTTTTTTTTTCCCTCCTCCTCCCTCCCCCCCAAGCGAATAGTGATAACCAAATCAAAGTTAGGGCAGTGTCCTCACGTCAAGTTACAACAAGCCTCGGCATTACGAACTGAACCGTTAATGGGTTCTCGCTCAACAACAGAGGCCCTACCCCCCCCCCCCCCTCGGCCCGGCCAAGCGTGAGTGACTCTCTGGTAGGGAGTGGCTGCCAATAAAGGAATCAAACTCTTTCACCTGCTGCTGCTGCTGCTGTTGCTGCTGCTGTTGCTGCTGCTGCTCCTGCTCCCTCTCGGCAGTTGCCGTGAACCATTGTGACGGCCGAGGACAATGCCACAGGACACACTGGTGCCTGTGCCGGTAGCTGTCTACTTCCCATGACCAGTCACAGGTGACGTGTTTTGCGGGAGGGTGAGCCTTTGCTTCAACTAGCCTGTTTCTTGCACTGCAACGGACAGAGTCTACTCCGTTGTTGAACTCTTTCTCTCCCTTGAGTCTTGCTACGTCAAGATAGCATGCCAGTTGCGAGGGGGTATTATTCCCTCTGGCAAAGACTGCTCTGTGCCGTGTCTGAACTGTTTTGACTTGGGACAAGACAGGTTTTGATAACAGAGTTCATTAACTATTTTTGCATGGCTGTTTTAGTATTTTTCCTCAGTCAAGGGACATGAGAGATGCATACATGCACGATGCACATCTTCTCTGCCTCTAGATGCCACACCAAGTGAGCCCTTTTAAACCTCCTCTGTTCCGTTCCGTCCCCTCCCACCCCCAGCCCAATGTCATGCTGCTGCCGCTGCTCTGATGATGAGATTCCTTTCTCAACAATCGCAACATATTTACAAAGCGTGAATCCCAATCCAGGGCAACAAGCTTCTTGGTTGGCGTGTCCGGCAAGCCCCGTATAAACAACAATCAACGCCGTGATCTCGGGACGCCATCCTCAGTGCCAGAGACAAGAGTGTATAAATGGAACAGAATGCTGACACACACAAAAAAAAAGCAAAAGAAAAAAAGTCACCATGCCATCCATGGTGTGATGCGATGCTTGTCATAACTCAATACAGGGCCCACCTCTCCTGCTCACGCCTGGCGATTCATTACTGGAGTAAGCCGCATCGACTCCATGCGTATAAACCTCTCATGGACTAGAGAGTGCCTGGAAAGGCAGGAACGGCAAAACCGCCTCCACAAATGCGTGATGCGTAGCGACGAGTCCATCTCTAGGCTGTGCGGTATCATCTTCCGTAAAAACGGATTATCATCATGGCAAGTCATATCTACTCATAACCGGCACCTCGCTGCCAAGGGCTGTTGAAGAGTTAGTTACTGTCCTTTTCCGTTCTCATTTCAGGGATTCTTACCTGACGTTGTTCTGCGTCCTGAGCTGTCCAGGGCTTGAGTTATTTTGTTGCCTCTGCTGGTTGGGGTTACCGTTGTACGGGCTCGGCGTCCTCATCGGGGCCTGTCCGTAGGGGTTGCGGTTATCGACCGGGAACAGAGGGGTCGAGGGGTCCACAGGAGACTGGACTTGGCCGTTCGGACCGCCAGGTCGCTGCATGGATTGTTGAGACTGGGACGCTGACTGGGTAGTCGATTGGGGCACAGGGGCACCCGACGGGTCAACGCGGCGGCGCATAGATTCGGATGAAATAGAGTCGTTGTCGTCGTCGAGGTCGAGCCCCTTCTTGTAATGGGCCTTGTCGCCTCGGGCCGTGGCAGCCAGGGCATCCAGCTCGGTAGTGGTGTGCAGCTGAGTCTGCGACTTCATGAAAGAGGCGCGGTCATCGGCCATGTACTGGTAACGGGCGTCCGGGTTCTTGCGGAAGTAGATCAATGTGCTGCTGACGATAACAAGCAGCAAGAGAATCAGTGCGAAGGCCGCGTTGGCGATGAAGAGCACCACTCCGACGATACCGTTGACCAAGGGGGGCGCGCCGAAGACGTCCGAGAAGATGAGCAGAAAGATGGCGTTGAGGAAGTTCATGACGCAGATAGCAATGTTGAACGAGTTGGTGCTCTTGTCCATCCAGGGGCGAAGGACGCTGGCAGCGATGAGGGCCGCCGCCTCGATGATGACAAAAGAAATGGCTTGGACGGTTCCACTACGCTGGGCAAAGGCAACGAACATGCCCTTGACGACCGTGTAGCCAAGCATGGGTACGATAAAGTAGTAAGCCGAGGCGCGGAACTGGACGTAGAGGAAACCCCACTTGTTCAGAGCCTGGGGGTCCGAGAAAAGGATGTAGGCAGGGTTGCGGTGCATGACGACGGAGCGGCGGGCGATGCGAATGACCTTGAAAGAGGCCCAGCCAAGGGTGATGGCCATGCCGAAGAGGAAGAAGACGGCGAGAACGACTTCGGCGGCGGAGTCGACCTGGGTGAACTCCCACAGGCAGAGAATCGACATTTGAGGGAAACCGATCAAGGTCATGCGGAAGAGGATGCCCTTGAGGACAGTGAACCACCCGTTGCGGAACTCGAGGAACTTCTCACTCTTCATCCACTTCTGTCGGACAGCCAACTCGCAGAATCCCTTGAAAGCGGCGACACCAAGGACGGTGAAGATGACGAAGACGCAGAAGAAGGACAGGCCGGTCATGAAGAGGTTGGTGGACTCGATCTTGGCGCGGAAGGCAACTCGCTGAATACCGAAGACGATGAAGCTGCCGGAAGACAGTTGGATGTTGGCTCTCTTGGCGATAATAGAAGCACCGGCTTCAATGCCGCGGCGGGCCATCCTGGCAGCGGAAAGTCCCCAATCGAGAGAACGCTTCTCGACCTGGACCGAGGTGGTGGTCAAAGAGTTGAGGAGAGTAGACGGGGTTCCACCCGTGGCTCGCTGGTACCAAGTAAAGATGTCCTGCATGAACTGGAGGCGGATGATTCCCATGGACCAAACGAAGTCCTGAGTCCACGACTGAACGATGGGGGGCAGATGCACACCAGTTAGACCCACAATGGCCTGGGACTGGAAGTAGCCGAAGAGGGACAGGGTGTTGGCGGCAACGTGGGCGGCGGTGTTGGTGTGACCGAGGCCGGAGATGACAGCGGACGAGATCAAACCCAAGCCGGCGATGATGGCGGTGGCCCACTTGACTCCAATCAAATCGACAGTCTTTCCGTTGGAAATGTCGGCCTCGACGCAGGCAACACTCTGGTCGGTATTGGTCAAGTTGACAAAGACACGGACAGTGGCGTCGAGATCGGGAATGTTGTAGGCAATTCCGGGAATCTGGCTGACGGCTTCCTGGCTAACGGGAAGGTTGAAGTTCATGGTGATCTTTCCGGCAGTCATGGGGCACAGACCGGCGAGGTTGATACTACAAGGGTCAACAGTGCGCCTCAAGAATTCGTAACCGTAGGCCGAGATGGAGATATCGAAGACGATGCTACCCTGGACGGAGGAAACAGCGACGATGTTGATGGCGGCACTGCCGTTGGTAGGGGTGAAGATGACGTTAAACAGACTGGCCGTGAAGCTGGAATCATCCTGGCACGTGTTGAGAGAGTTTGACTGCAGCAACTGCTCGGCGGCCATGACGGGAGTGGTGAGGTAGGCGGCGAGAGAGCCGAGCAAAAGCAGCGGCTTTGCGAAGGACAACCGCATGTTGGGCGATTGGTCGTCGTGAACGTCTAGGTGAGGTTGAGCGAGTGGTCCGATCGACGAAGATTGGTGGTCGTCGAAATCGGATGGTCGGAACCGAGGAGTCCGGGGAGAGGATCGAAGCCGTCTAGATCGCGATACTCATGAATCCGGGGTCGTTCCAGACGGGGGGGGGATATGTTTGTGACGGAAGGAGGAGGAGGAGAAGAATAAGAAGAACAAGGGGCGCCTAGTGAAAGCAAATGGGCCGATGATGCGATGGAGCGACTAGCCTCTCGGGCGACGATGGGACGCAAGGAGGTGGCGTTTTTGTGGCAGGGGAAAAAAGGAGTTGCTAGCGAATGTTATCTGCCAACGATTGTCGAGGTACCGGCGACAGAAGCAGAAGACGAAGCGAAGGGTCGAGGATTTGGGAAAGGCGTCCCTCTCAAAGGCGCCGATGACAAGGATGGATTCGTATGGTCGTCTCGGGGCGCGGTCGCTCGATCGGTTCGTTGCAGCGTTGTCGAAGGCGGGGTGGTGGTGGTCGAAGAGGAAAGGCGGGTGTAGGTGGGTTTTGTTGGTTTTGTTGTTTGTGTTGCAGGAGTAGTGCGGTAGAAGGGAAATGAAGAATGGAAGGGAGTAAAAGGAAGGGAAAGGACAAGATCGACAAGCAAATTGGTGCACGGGGAAGGAAGAGTGATGAAAGGAGACGTCTGGCTGGTCGAGTCCAGGCGATGGGTGGATGGGTGGATGGATGGCTTGCATGCAAGGTGGTGGTGGTTCGGATTTCAGGGAAAAACTGGGCAAGGGCCGTGGCCTTCTGTGTCAGTAGTGTGCAACTATGCAGTCTGAGGGCGGATTGAGCAGGAATCCCGTCGACTGGTGTGTGTGTGAGAGGGGTGGATCATGAGCCTTGGATACATACAGCCAGAGGCAGGGGTAAGGACGGCACGCCGGGTATTCGTACGGGGGTGGTGCGTAAGGGTTAATTTAATTTCCTTTCCTGGGTCGTCTTCATCGCGGAAGCGTGGAAGTGTGGATGCGCGGACGGGATGGGCGAGAGATGGCGTTGGCAGGGCCTGTGGGTACCTACTACGTAGGCAGGCGGGTGGTACATATCCGTACATACGCTGGTGTGCACCATTGGCATACACATAGCTGTCTGTACAAACAATGTACGTCGTGCAGTACGCTAAAGTAGGTAAGTAAGCATCTAAGGTAGTTAGTCGACTATCTACTCCGTACACTAGGTAGCTACCTACGTGGTGGGATGACTAGGTACCTGGACAATGCGTGCTCAATGGGATGGCACGAGCATGAGGTACTGCCTGATAGGCATGCCCTTGGCTAGGTTGCGGGGACACGGAATCCGGCAACAGCGAAGGTACTTCTGATGGCGGCTGGAATGACACACGATGGAAAGTACCGCAGCCGTATATCCGCTCCCAGGGCTCGACTCAGCTCGTATCGATCCTAACAGAAATACGGACGCTTGGAGAGTAAACAACGCCGCCCGGGAACGGGCCAGAAGAGACGACACCTGTGCAAATCAGCCCATCTGGCCGATTACGTGAGGCACGCCTGCTGGGCGCTCACTAAGAGACGAAGGAGCCAGCCATTCTTCTCTTAGCGCCCGATCTCCGACCAGCCCACGCGAACCCCTTTGCGACATATCGACATCTCTGCGACGACGGCTGGGCCAACGTTGGCTTGTGGACCGTCCCCATGTTCCTGCCAACATGCCTCGATACGCCAACAGCATCAGCACCGTCAACGCGGAGGGGATCGTCGTCGTCGCCCTACCAAGACCGACGACTCCCGCAGTCATAGCGTCATTCAAACCTGCAGTGCATCCGTACGTACCGCCATCCGAATTCTTTTTCTTCTCTCTCCCTCTCTCCCTCTCCGCGGGTGTATGCACGTCTGAAAGTCTGCATGCACGCCTGGCCGGGCTACCAAGGTCCGCCATTTAGTTCACTCGCCCTCGCACATACTATGCAACATATGGATACATCATACATGTCCATCCCATCTTTCTTCCCGCCCTCCCATCTTTTCCTGTCTGCTGTATCCGTATGTTCTTCTCGCTTTCCTATTTTGGGCCTCTAGGCTCTTAAGCGGGGGCGCTACTTGACGGATTGGAACGATGGAGTGATTACTCGCCCTGTCCAAAACCTTGGTTACCACACCCTCCCTGCTGGCTTGCCGTCATCGCCCTCCCAACCTCTCTCTCTCTCTCTCTCTCTTTCGGCCGAGCTCGTGATTACCTGATTCACCTGTTGCCGGCGAAGCAGTCTACGCCTCCCAAGACTTTCCAAGGCGCGCCTTCCAATGTTTCCAAAGGCCAGTCAAACTCATACTGCCCGAGGAAATGCGGCTGGCATGTTGCTTCGTCTGCTTTTCGTCCTACGCACCTCCGCGACGTGGAGTGTTTGGGTGCCCTACCTCAGACACCAAGATAGACCAGCAAACACTAAACTCGACCGGAGAAAAAAAAAAAAAGGCCAGCCCACACTCCCACCCTCTCCAATTCATTTCAATTATTGATTCTCCCGTTGTCGTGACACTCTTGCACTGCCACGAATACTTTCCCTAAAAGATGGCGGGTCTAGGACCACCACCGCTCCCGTTCGCACGTGAACCTGAACAGCCGGGCATCCGGCAGGACTTCTTTTTCTTTTTGTTATCATTTTCGTCCAATTCCCACTGAAGCGAACCCCCACCCCCCTGCTTGCGCGGTTTCGTCCCAGCGAGCAAGAACCTGGCCAGGGTCGTTTCTGAGCAAAAGGGAACCACGCGTCTGAGACGTCTAAAAATGGCCCCGGTTACCCAAGGGCCGCGGCACAGTCAATTGGTCCGCGGGCGCTCTCACGCTGCGACGGAGACAAGAGTCAAATGAAAGAGACTCATGACGGGCGTGTGTTCGCCTCTACAGAGCCAAGCTTGAAACAGCTACGCAGACACATCCGGCAACACCATGGTTTTCCCCCTCTCGCTTCCGACCGCGGCACATGTACGTAGCCGAACGATATGCTGCCCCGGCCTGCCTAGCACGCCGTAGGACGGACGCACCAAGACCCAGCCAACGTCGACGATGGAGGAGCGTCCAATGTTTCGGCCCAAGAACCGCTGGCCCGTTGTTACAGGACTTGCTAGTGAATGAAAATCCCAACTTTGCTCGATTCCAGTCCATGTCTGGGCGAGCGAGGCTGTGCATTCATTCTGTCAACACGCCCTCTGGAGACTCTTGCCGCATTGAGAAGCCAAATGCAACGCTTTCCAATCAACTTTGGGCACACGTAACGCCGCCTTGCTTTCCCACCTACCTCGGTTGCCCTCTCGCACAGCCCTGCGCCTCTCCTCCATCGTCTCTGAGACGCGGATGCCATCGTGCATCGCCACAATTGAAGATTTCGACTCGAGCGATCCCGGTTCTAGACGACCGCACATCAAACGTCAGTCAGAAACAGGTCCATACTCCTCACTCTCCCTCTCTCCTCTCCTCTCCTCTTCTCTCCTCTCCTCTCCGCAAATCTCACAATTCCGGATTCCCAAAAGGACGAAAGAACCCATCGGCACGCTGGAAAATCAACTCCTTCCCGGAGCGTCGAGCGACGGAGTCGTCGCCGATCGTTTACTCAAATAAACATTGCTGACGGGTCCGCAAACACACTCACACACATACAAAGAGGAAAAGACGAAGAAAAGAAGGGGGGAAACCGCACGCTCTTGCGCGGCGGGTGGAACGAGGTTTCCGTAATCGCTCATCTCACCTCCTTCCCAATGACATGACCCGCATGCCATCCGTCGGAAGCCTTCTTTTCCCCTTGCAGATTGCAATCCCACCCCCCCGACTGATTGACGCTACTGTTTTCTTGTTTTTTTCCTCCGCCCGTGCCTCCTCCCCAGCACAGTTTCGACGCGCTTCTCCGCCTCGCCTCTGAGCCCGGAAGACAGGCAGATCCTCAAAATGATTTCCCGCTTTTCATCAACGAAAAACATGTACAGCACAACCTCGCTATACTGACAACTTTGATCCATGTTGTCCTCTGCGCGCGCCACAAGGCCAGGGAGGGGAGTCGCCGGCTCTCAGGGAAGCGACGGGCTTCACTCGACTGGTCAGCCCGCAGATACGCAGTAAATGGCTTGCGGCTTTCCGCATTTAAAGCCTGAGAGAGGAAAAAGGTCACGACTACCCAGTCCCGTGTCCATCATCATCATCACTGGCCGTCCTGCTCAATCTGCGGCACGACGTCAGCCGCTCTTCGGTCGCGCCCCTCCTCCCTCCCCCGCCTGCTCGTCCGTACGTACCTTCTTCGTATAACCTACACGCGGATGTTGTTCTTGTTTAGCGTCGTGCGGCAGCATGCATATACAGTTTGCATCCCCCCTCCCCCCTTCGGCGTAGAGTGATGTCAAGTGTCGCTCGTGAGAAAAAAATAAAATAAAAATAAAAAACTACACCGGGAAGGGCCAAGGTACCTAGAAGATGGGCTGGCTAGTGGCCCCCCCCCCCCCCCCCCCCCCCCACCCGGCCGAGCATGCAATAACAACGCCGCCGCCGTCACCAGCAATGCCGGCCAGCCCGCTAACATCGCGATCGACAGGGCAACCGACAGCTTAATTGCCTCCTCCCGTTCATTTCCATCCCAACGTCCGGGTTTTTTTTTTTTTTTGTTTTTTTTTTCATATACATTCTTCTTTTCCCTTGCCCTTTTAGTGAGTCTAATCGACGGGCGGGGCCGATCAGACAGTGTAAAGTAAAGTCTGTGTGTGTGTGTGTGTGTGTGTGTGTGTGTGTGTTCATCAGGAACGCCAATATTTTGCCTGAAGCACTGGTGACGAGACTATATACCGGATTTTACCGTTCCTATGGGTCGAGGCGGAGGCTGCCGGCACACGACAGATGGTGATATTTTTTCAGTCACGGTTCCCCACTTGTCATCTTTCTACGCGGCCTCCCTCTCAGTCCTAATCCAGAAGGTTATAACCTCCAAGTCTAATGGTTCTTCCGGTTTCGATTTATATGGATGCAGCTTTCAGCTGCATGTAGTGCAGGTTTGTTAGCCTAAAATGGTAGTTGATTGAGGAATGAGGTACGAACCTCATCTGTGCGCTACTCTATACAATAAGATAAAAACCACACCTAGCGCGGGTCAAATACATATGGTTAGTCCTCCAGTGGAGTAATGGACAACAGGAAGCTTTGGGCTGATTCTCCGCGATTCGTGTGAGCACACGTAAGGTCTAATGCGGATGTACAATCATGAACCCAATTCTCGATAGTCGAGTGGTTGTGATGCAGAGTCGGGGGTGTGGGGTTGATACAATGTACGTAAGTAGTGAAAAGGTTTCGTACCAGAAACGAATTACGGGTCCAGGGAAAACTGCTCGGAAGATGCCGGAATGGCGGGTGTGTGTGTGTGTGTGTGTGTGTGTTCATGCAGAATCCATGTATTGATCAGTGTCACTCGCTTTCCCATACATTACTTGCTGCACCATCAAAGTCAATATGAAATAGAGTTAAGGGGGGGGGGAGGAAACTTCCAAGCCGTGATGATGAAAGCTACCTGAAAAATCTCCTGTAACCCGCAGTTGCTTGGTTTTCCGTCTCGCCCAGACCCAAAGCCGGACACATGCCTCGGGGACGGCGTTTGTACTAGAACCTCATTATGCCATAGCCGTCCTTTTTCAAAGGGGTCATGCTCACATTTCCCACAAACTCCCACCGATTCCCCTCTAAAACGAATCGGGTGTGTGAACGCCTCCCTCCCGCCTCTAATATCGTGGTATTATCGTATCGGCATTTCCGCCCCCTCCTCCCCCGGAAAGCCGCACTCCTCCCTTGCCTTCAAGGCCCGCGCCGACCGCGCCCGCCCCGAGGGGACGGCAGGACGTTGTCTTCTTCTATCTGATCTCGCTCGAAAACCCCCTTTCCTTTCAGTCGTACGAGTCCCACTGCTGATTCCACGGCTTGTTCGTGCCTTGGAAGTCCATGCCGTGCTTGTAGCCGCCGAGCAGCTCCTCCTGGTCCACGCCACAGTGCGTCTGGCCGTCGCGACCCTCGAACCAGCCCAGCCCGTACGTCTTGCCAAGCTTCTCGAGGTGGCGCACCATACCCGCGTTGCTCAGCTTGGACGTGCCGACGAAGTCGTAAATCATCTTGCTCTGGTGGATGTACGCCAGGTGCGACGCGATGGTGTTGGGCTGCCGCGGCAGGAACGGGTGCCGCCGCCGGAGGAACACAACCGTCGAGACGGCGCCCATGTACAGCAGGATGAAGGTCGCCATCACGTACGAGACCCAGAACGACGCGACCGTCTCCTGGCCCGCGTTGATGTCGTCGGCCTCGCCGGGCTTGCCCGTCCCTGAGGACGTGACCTCGAGGAATTCCGTGCCCACGACTGTTGCCAGACCCGTCAGCAAAACCGTCAAGACCTCGGCCATCATGCTGCCGAAGCCCACCAGGAACATGAGCATGTGTCCGTTGAAAAAGGCCTGGAACGGCATCAGGCCAAACGGCATGGCCGTGTAATCCAGCGTGAGCGTCTTGGATGGCGAGTGCCTCTTGGACAGGATGTAGTAGGGCTCCATCATGCGCATGTCCGTCTCCAGGCCTCCCCAGCCGAGCTTGATAGAAACGGCCAAGGCGGTCACGATCCACGGTGCTTTGGCCGTGATGACGCTGGCGTTGGAGAAGAGGAACACCGGGATGAAGCCCAGGAACAGCAAGATGCCGATGATGAAGGGCAGGAAACCGTGGGGGCGCAGCGAGCGAGGGTGAGGGTTCTGAGACGCGTAATCGTCTTTAAACCTGTCCGTTTCCTGCGAGGATGCCGGATTCTCGTCGTCGGGAGCCAGCGATGCGTTTCGGAGAACGTAGCGGCGGTGCTTGAGCCTGGCATGGATATCGCGGTGGCTCACGACATCCAGATCCGCAAAGTCCACAAGGATGTGGCTGACAACGGCCATCGAGGCGAGGCCTGCGATGCCTTTGACGTCGGCCAGCAGGCCAGACCTCCTCCTCTGGAGGATGTAGATGAGGACGCAGCCAAAGAAGGCGCAGACGCACAGGGTCGAGGAGAGCAGCCTCGCCCACACCGCTTGGAGGCGGATCTCCTTGTCGCCGTTGGGGTGCGCAAGTCGCGTAGCCCGATCGGGATACAGGACAAAGGCGGCGGAGCCAAACGTCGGCACCAACGACACGGCCAGGGAGGTCGCGATGGACGATGCGGCGACGGCAAAGTGCCGCAGCTTGATGGCTCGGATGGGCCGCAGCCAGCTAAAGCACGTGACGTAGTCGACGTTGAGTGATTCGGCCGCGAGTGCGCCGCCCTCTTTCGACAGCTGATAGTACGCCTCGAGGCGCTTGACCTCGAAGTCGGTGACCTGCCACAAGACACCGTAGACGACGGAGAGTATCGTCGGCAGGAACTTGACGGCGAAATACTCGAGCGCCGGGACCTCGGCCGGAGACTGAAACTGGACCAGCGGGTGGGTCCTCGATCTCTGAAAGAGGAACTCTACCATGATGGCCAGAGCGATCGACAAGCTGATAAGCCCGGTCAGGTAGGGCCATCTCATCGGAAAGGGCTTCCAGTTGGGCTGCGGGTAAAACACCTGAGTCTTCTGGCCCTTGTTGGCGGGGAACGTGGCCTGGCGCATGCCATCGCCACCGCCAATGTTCGGCCCCGTCATGACGCTGAGGTCGACCTGGTCGAATAGTCCCGGGGACGGCTGCGGTTGCTCTTCCATGATGACTTCGATGACCTCTCCCCTCTTGTTGGCCTCGTCCTGACCGAGATCCTTGATTGTCGCTCGACGGCCCAGGCTCGGCCTGCCCAAGCTGGGCCTGCGAGTGAAAGATCGCGTGAGGGATCTCTTTGGCGATTCGGGCGAAAAGAGGTCCTCACGCTTGATCGTGGTGTCGGGCTTGAAACCCGCCCCCAAACCGCCGGTGAGGAAACCCCTCGCCTCCTGCTCCTGCAGTTTCTTCACGAAGGCCTCGTCTTGGAAGCCCATAGGTCCAAGGGTGGCGGTCACATCGAATATAGGTTCGTCATCCAGGACCGCGTCGTCTTGCGGCGCTCGACCAATCGCCGCGGCGGAACGCAAAAGAGATAGGTCGTGCCCCTCTTCGGGGATGGGCTTCTCGCCGCGGCGCGAGATGGCGCGGCCAACCTTCCGGCTCGCATGTGAGGACGATCTCGAGGGTGCGCTGGATCTAGGCGACAAGGACTCGTAGCCAGATGCGCCAGAGTACGGGAAGGACGGAGGCCATAAGGAGGCTGTCGCCGGTCTTATGTCGGTGTCGTCTGAATCGTGCAGCGAGGACCGGTGTGAGTAGGACTGTACGGATGCTATGGAATGCCTCGCGCGGACGGGAGGGGCGGTTGTCTCGAAAGTGAAGCTGTCAAGGTCGTTGACCTTGGTCAAGTTGGAGGAGAGGCGATGGTTGAGCCCGGGCTCGCTCGCTTCCGGGGTTCGATAGGACGCGCCAAAATCTCCGTTATACGTCATTGTTTACCTAGCTTTCATGTCGCCAGGACAGAGTTGTCGTTATTTGTCAGTCGTGTTGCTGCTTCCCCGTGGGTTGGGAGTGGGTTCCGGAAGTGTAATGCGATGGGTCACCGAGCCGGTATAAGACTGCCGCCGAAGGCAAGCGAGAGAAGTCCAAAGCAGTAGTAGTAAAAGAGCGAGCAGTGAAGAATAAGGCGGGAGAAGGACAAAATAAAATAGATTAACGAATGAATCAATTCGGTCAAGCGACAGCTGGCGTCTCCGGCGTCTTCCTTGTCGAGCCAGCCAAAAGGAAAATTAGAGGGGGAGAGTGGGAGAAGAGAAGGCCTGGAAGCGAGAGGCTGGACCATGGGACAGCTGAGAAGAAGGAGGTTGTAGGGCTGGCCGCTAGCTGGTGGACGACGTGTCTCGTGTGGGGAGGGAGGTGCAATTGGCGGCGCGTAGGAACGGATATGTCAACGAGAGACTGCTTCCAACATGGGGTTCCCCACTAGCTTATGAGACCTGGCACAAAACACTTTGAACCACTCCGGACGACCCAAATCCGGGACCGCATGCTACAAGTGCCGCGATCCGACGGGGGAGGGTAAGGCTGGGTCAAGGGAAGGACGGCGGACTCGGATGGATGAAGGTGACGGTGACGGAGACGATAACGATGATGCAGGGAACGGTACGGATGTTCACGTAGTAGAGGAGAAACAGCATCTTCTCGGTTCGTCCCTCACCAGCGCCCAACCCACAAAGACGTGACGTGATCCATCACTCCGGACCGTAGATTCAACGTTTCAGATGGTGCCCCCGTCGGAAAGTCCCACATTCAGCCCGTTCTCGCATGATGGCCTTGTCGGATTCCCGTTCCAACGCGAAAAATGCTGTGGGACACGACTCATTGGTTTTCCCACTCCTTTCGGACCACATGTCTCTGCTCGTCCCTGTGCTCCGTCCCCCCCCCCCCTGCCAGGGGAGGAGCGCAACCCATCGGACGGCCAACCACGGACCACAGCTTGATGAGGCTTCTGCTGCAATGTAGGTACGGAGTAATACCTGCAGGGCAATCGATAGTTAGTTGCCGTCGGGTCCGACAAAGACGCTGCGGCTGCAGCCTTTCAACTTTCAAAGGGCGAACGCAAACGCAAACCCCTCTCTTTTGGGCCTTTGGCCGCCCTCCTCTTGCTGCACGTTTTCCTAGTCGCATGCATGTCTGCGCTAGTCACTCTCAGCCCCTCGCGCGCTGAGGCGTCAGGTCACCGGCGCTTAGCAACAGCAACTGCGGAAGCGGCTGGGCCTAGCAAGCAATACGAAGAGGGCGTCTGTCTGTCTGTCTGTCTGTCTGTCTGTCTGTCTGTCTGTCTGTCTGTCTGTCTGTCTGTCTGTCTGTCTGTCTGTCTGTCTGTCTGTCTGTCTGTCTGTCTGTCTGTCTGTCTGTCTGTCTGTCTGTCTGTCTGTCTGTCTGTCTGTCTGTCTGTCTGTCTGTCTGTCTGTCTGTCTGTCTGTCCGTCCGTCGGAGCTCTTCCGCCCCCGACTGGACCGTGTTTCTGGACGGGCGACAGGACACCCTCGCCTTGCTATTGGTCTCGTTGCGACATAAGACATTATCTGGGGGAATGGGGGCCTTTCGTCTGATAATGTACCTGGGGAAGCAAATAGTCCGATGCCATAACGAACTTTTGGGATCGAAACCGTTCATCCCTCGTGTTGCTTAATGCAAGGCTGGCCATCCGAGCCCCGTTCTGGGAAGAAGAGCCTCCGACATGCTTGTCACGTTGCGGTCCTCGTTTCAGAGGGGAGCATCACCGTGCCATCTGGGATTCTGCAGGATCGGTGTCACGGCGTCGACTCCGATCGTCCGAGATTGGTCGTTCCCTTGCCCACCACCAAGGCATTGGGTTTTTGTTCCTTGCTTTCAATGTCATGAAACCCTCCCAAATCCACTGATCGGCTTTTATCTGCGTGCTCGTACCAAAGCCTTCACGGCCCGATGTAGGTAGTGAGAAAGGATGTGTGGGTCGACTCGACGCGGCTTACTCCGGGAGGAACTCGGTACATGGGTCGTCATCTTCCAGACTCCATCAACGAAAGCATTCCAAGCTGGTCGGTTAGCTCAGTTGGTTAGAGCGTGGTACTAATATTCCACCAGGAATGTTGTGTGATGCCAAGGCCGGGAGTTCAAGCCTCCCACTGATCATAACTTTTTATTCGACTACGCACTGCAATCAAATGCACCTTTGCACGTTGGACCCAATATTTGTTTTTCGGGTTTGTTTTTCTTCTTTTTCCCCTCTCCGTTGCGCTGGTCAGATAGATGGATGTGTGTGCACCCTGTCCTTGTATGTATTTTTTTTTAGCAAAATGAAGCTGGTAGGAAGGTAACTGGTGAGTTTTGGCATTGTAGAGAGGTAATTCGACGCGCTCCTTCACTCGTGGTGCATAAGAGTCACCATCTCGAACCCCATAACTTCAAGAACTTGATTTGTTGACAATGTACTGACTTAGACTTCGCGTAACCCGACGGAGCCGGCCACATCTGTTAGATAACCTGTGATGCCTTTCTCCGAGGGCTTGGAGACCTGCATCTAAAGATCGGGGCTCGAAACCACAAATCTTATATATATATATATAACTGCGTAGTTGACTTGTCGACAAGCCTGAGGGGTTCCCAGCTCAGTATCCTTGGGGGGGGGGGCAACGAATGACACCCTGCCTCTCTCGGCTCATAGTGAACGCGAAAAAAAAGGCAGTGACACCTAGTTGCCAGTACCTCAGCTGCTGCATGCGTCTCTAGTTCCTTCAACTGTTGATGACACCGTTCTATATATGAGGCAAGGGACGACCCATACGCGGGAACAATACAGATGCTCATGGACGTTCGATCCCGCACTTTCAAGAAACAAGAGGGCTCCCTCGCCTTGCTGACCATGTGACCTTCCACTACGCCATTAGTTGATCAAGCAGTCAAACCTGCAGCTTGCCCCGAGAACCGAAGCGCGCGCAGTGCCACCATGCCCGCACGGGAGAACCAGCCCAGTTCCTTATCGACAGCATACTGTATATAATCCAACGCAGAGAGGTGAAGAACCGAGCCTCTAGGCTCACGAACCAACTACATCCTACCCGCTTACGTCTTTGCCCGGCAACAAGCCAACACCGGCAGGCACCATAGTCGAACGCGGAGCATAAATCGTGTCTTTGCCGAAACACACCAGGCCGAACCGCTACGCTGCTCCTGTGACGCCCGGACGGTGTCGGATCTCTCTGGCGTCCGTACTTGATGCCTCACTCACTGCCGTGTTTCCGGGCGCGGGGGGGATAGGCCCGCCTTTGCCTTCATCAACGTCCAATGTACCAGTCGATAATCTCTAGGGCCAGGGACCGGTCTTGCCGGTTGCCCGAGGACCTTTGACACCCACTTGGTGGTTCCGGCTTGACCTGGGAACCATCGGAGAAGGGCAGGCGCGGCCGAAGCCACAAAACAGAGTAGGGAAGCGGCAGACCCAATAGGGGCTCAGAAAGGCATGGTTCTTTATTGAAAGGGGGGGTGGGGGGGAGGTCAAGTCCAGAGCATTTTAAAAGTCCAGAGGGACCCAACCCGTCGGGAGTTGACTTATAGCGAACCATTGCCTGGCCACGAAGGACGGCCGGCGGCTCCCGTAGTTGATGGTGGGTTCTTGAAGTCCCCTCGCCGCCTGCCCCCTCCCCCCGGCCGGAATCCCCTTACTCGAGCTTCAACGTCGGCGGAGCACTGTAGTGCGTGCATGGCAGGAACGAGTCTCGGCGTCAGGTTATTTAAGGAACGGCCGGGTGCTTTCGGCATTGAGTGTGACAGGGAGACAGCGTCTCTTTCCGGGATTCACGCGGGTTTATCCTTCATGTACCGGCAATGGGGTTCATAGAACCATCACCATCCCTCGTTACTCTCCCATCAGGGCGCGCGGGGGGGGTTGTCAAGCTCAAAACGAACATTGCGGTACGTTCCATCACGTAGCTAATGCCTAGTGCCACCCTGCCATATATACGAGAGGCATGCTTAGTGGACGTCGTCGTGAAACCCATATCTGACGAGGACCGTATTCGAGCATAAGGTCTTACGAAATCACGCAGTCGTCAGCCAACAGGCCAACGTTGGTCATTTATCCACGCATCAGGCGACAGCCGTCGTTGTTCTTTCCGACACATCTGTATTCTGCGGTATGTATGTATGCTGTGGAAGCACTTCAGCAGCCCACGTGGTAGGTACAAACCCGACAATCTAATCTTCAATGGCCACAAGCCTGTGTTTTCCGTCTATGCATAGTCGCCGCCCCGAGAACTCCTGACATGCTGTGTATCATAAGACAAAAATTATACGATAAAAAGTCATTAAAAATAAACACTCGTCTTAGAGCAGAAACAGTGCGCAGGCTAGGGCCATGCCCAAAACCATACCCGACACAGCTGGCCGTCCCGGTGACGCGCCGGTGACCTTGCCGCAGCACTCACGTGTGTACGTAACGTTGTTCATCTTCGCCTGGACTTCAAACACAGAACCGGGGTAGCCGCCGTAGTTGTAGTAGTCGACGTTCAAAATCTTGGGTGGACGGCCCCAGTCGGCGGTACACTGCTGGGCCCCGACGCCGAGGGAGCCATAGCCGGTGACGTTGTTTGTTACGTTGAGCAGGGAGACGGCAGGGACGAGAATGGAGGCTCCGAAGATGTTGTACTCGGCGTTGAGGTTGTGGTTCAGGAGGTAAAGGCGGTCACGTGCGGCGTCGCCCGGCAGGTCGGGCGGGCGCTGGACGGTGCAGGGGAAAGAGCGGTCCATGGGGTCGAAGGGGGACTCCCACATCTGCGAGAACTCATCGAGCAGCCAGGGAAACTTCTGCTGATCGGCCATGTAGTCGAGGAACATGACAACGCGCTTGCCGCCGAGGATCATCTGGGAGAGGGTCGGCCAGTTCTCCAGGGTCATGGGGAGGTAAGGGGGCTCGTAGGCGTATTGCAGGATGCCCGAGGCCTCTATGAAGGGTGCGTACAGGTCCGGGGTGGAGTAGTTGCCATTGCCAAGCAGGATGGTCACGACGTCGTATGGGTGAGAGGCGACCCATTCACGAACGGTGGTGAGCCAGTCGGTGATGGGACCGGCTGTGGTATGTTAGTTGCGGCTCTGCAGACACGCCCGGAGAGAAGCTTACCATCGAGTATGTCACAAGAAGAGTGGCAGAAGTGCGGCACAGTGCCGTTGGTGGGCCACTGGATCTGGGCCTGGAGAAAGCGGACACCGTCGTTGAGCTGGGTGGTGACGTCGAGGGCCTGGTTGGAGGCCGAGTTTCCGGGGCGCACGAAGGGGGAGTTGTGGCACCCGACCTCGGTGATGTTGCTGTACTTGCGTTCGCAGAACTCGACGTAGTTGTTGCACGGCTGAGTGTTGGTCGGACCGGCCGGAGCAGTGGTGGTCTGGGTCGAGTTTCCGGTCATGGTAGAGGTGACGACCGAAGTCTGGCCCGAGATGATGACGACGGACTGGCCGACGGAGTTGGTTGTGGTGTGGGTGACGTTGCCGGTGACCGTCATGGTCCCGGTCATGGTGGAGAGGTCACCATTTCCGAGAGTGATCTGGGACGTGTAGGTCGCATAGGGCCCCGTCGGCGTTCTAGGCTGGGTGACGGGAATCGTCTTGGTACCTGTCAAGAAGGTCACGTCTTCGGTGTTGGAGAGAGTGACTTGACTTGTGCTGAGATCCTGAGCTCTGGCTGGAGCTACGAGGAGGGACAGCAGCCCGAGGGTCAAGACGAAGAGACGTCGTGTCATGTTGGGCGGAGCAGCCTCTCGCGAGGACTCGTGTGTCTGCGTACGAGTTTTGTAGATGTCTCGGTCGACCACAACGAAAGGGCTACTACCTGGGACAAGTTCGAGGGTGGTGAGGAGGTACCGGATCGGGAGAGTTTGTATTCAGAGCAGTCGTTGGGATGGCAGCGGGACGCAGAGGCCACTAGGTGCTACTCAGGGGAGAATTGGGTTGGAAGCCAAAATGCAAGAAAAAAGCAGTCATCGGACGATGGACGGCGAACGACGACGTTGGGACTGAGCCGGAAAGGTTCGATGACGATCTCCAAGCACTATCCCTACCGTCAATTACCAAAAAGCACGCTAGAGAGGGACGGAGGGGAGGAAGGGTGAAGCAAGAGAGGGATAGTGTAGAGAGAGAGAAAGAGAAAGTGCTGGAAGTTTGGTGATGGGCGACAGAGACGGTCATTTGCATGCATTTCACATGAGAAAATGTCGGTTCAGGGAAGGAACAGCCAGCCAGCCAGGCTACCTACCTACCTACCTACCTACCCGAACTTCAACCATCAGTCAGTCCATGGCTGTGCCAACGTGCGCGCCTAGCAGCAATAGCAAAAGTAATGCGAGAGCTCAAGCGAAAGTTGCTCTTTGCTCCCCCCGTTGAGCCTATGACATAATTTTTGTGTCGTGGTCTGGGCGCTTTGGTCTTTTCTGGGGTGGCCAGAAGCTTTCTCCTTCTCTCTTTACTACTAGGTAGAAGTGGGTGGTCCGGACCCCGAGACAGCACTACCGGTACGCAACCGCAGGAAACAAGATCAAGTCACACACCCCTGGATCGGTTCCATTATGGAGGGTCAAGACGATCCACCTCGGTGGAAGATGCTGCAAGGATCGCTGGGGATTTGCCGGGACCCTGCTGCTGGCATCGGCAGCTCCAGCTGGACAGGGTCGCGGTCGCGTATTGCATCTCACAAAGGGAGGGAGTATCGGTACAGTATTGCGTGAAGAGGAATGAGCATGGCCAATAGCAACAGCATGCTACACTACATCAACAACAAACATGGGCACTGCCAACACCAACACCAACACCAACACACGATCGGATGAGGGGGGCAGTGCCCGCGTTTCTGCTGCTTCTGAGGCAAAGAACAGGGGCCCGATACGGGCAGACTTCCCTAGCGATCGGCGGCACAGGAAGCCGGCGCGGCGTGGTGGACGCGTGTGCAGGACATGCCCTGTCTCGGGTTCGGGGCTTCCTGGAAACCAACCAAAGGCTGGGCAGTGGAAGTAATCGTACATGGCAGCCGGCGAGCCGAAAAGGAAACGAACGCCCTAAACCGGCATTTCGGAAACCCAGAATGATGTACAATGCAGGCATGACGGGAGAGGGGGGGGAAACAGAGGGTTTAAGGCACAGCATCTGGCTGGCTATCCTTATTTCGTTTGTTTCAACAGAGATATCGGGTTGTTTTTCTAATTTAGGGGCATCAAGACCAGCTATTACTGGCTTGAGTCCCTGGGTTGCTCTCCCAACAGAGCCCGAGCAAAAGAGGACCGGGAGTTTGACCAAGTATACGCGCGCGTGTGTGCATATGAACCGTTTGTATCCGTATACTACAGGACTACGGAGTATTCGCAGAGGAACGATACCGCCAACTTGCAGACCGGGGCCAGAAACAGGAGTCAGCAGCTCTTGTCCACCCTTTGGGATTGCAAGGCCAGTTAGCCCCTTACTACCACCTAGTAACAGCCGCCGACCACCACCATGATGATCCCATTTTCAGCTGTGAAGGGGTGTCTGCTTACTGATCGGCCACTCAACCGAGACCGAATGGCACGATAGTCGGTAGGCTAGACCCCTCTTTGGAGGCGGTGCAGTGCGGTGCGGTGCTATGCTGTGCTGTGCTGTGCTGTATTGTACGGGTACGGATACTGTACTCCTTATAACGGCCAACAGGCAGCAACGGTAGCGGCCTCGTATAGACACTTCCTCGGGCCCCGGAGACAGGGCCGTCTCCGCTACTTTGAGCCCCGCGGAGAGATAGCGCAGCAAAGCCTATGCAGTAGGTGGTGAAATCCAACGGTCCAATGTGGACTGGCCAGCACAGCAATCCCGTCCCACCTGTCTGTACCGGCACATCTGTTCTGGTGGTTCATTCCATTTGCCTATTATGTACGGAGTACCGAGTAGTTTATCCAACTCGTTTTCCCTCCTTTTCTCGCCTTGTGTTGTGCTTGGGGGGGTGCCGTGTCGATGGAGGGTCCAAGTGGGCCAAAAACAAGGTCAAATGTCCCATTGGCCCCACACGGCTCGCAGCCAAGACCCACTAGCCGTGGCGCCGCTAATGTGCCCAAGACACCCACTGCCTATGATGTGACCGGGAAACAGGAGACAGAAGGGGGGGGTAGGAGGAGAGAGAAAAGACAGGAAGAATAAGAAGCATTGGAAAGGAAAAAGAAAAAAAAAACCACTGGTTGACCTGCATTGCTACGACGTCATTCTCCCTGTTGGGAGTTGTCAGTGACCCTCCTGCCTGTACACAAACACACTTGGTTACCCACGTTGGGATTATTTTCTATCAATCTTTTTTCATAATTTTTTCTTCTTTTTTTTCAATTCTTCTCCCAGTTGAACCCTGCTGGGCTACCCGACGACTTGTCCTGCCCTCATGTTTACTAACCGGGGGGATCCATTGAAACAGCCGTCCCGTTCCCGTTCTGACCTGGCCTGCTGCTCTGGTGATTTCCGTGGTTTTATACACGCTCTGGATTCAAACTCCCACAATTCCATACCGGGCTCTTGGTAATTTCTTCTAGGTTCGAAGCAACCTACATGCCCATCGTCATTGTCATTGACCTTTCGGAGGAGTAAGATCGGCCCGAGACACCTCCTTGACTCTGAAGTGCTGGCAACCCACCTCCCCCAAGCCGTTGCATCATCCACTACTCTTTTCTCCATTCGTCTCACCTTTGGCGACGAGAACCGCGCGGAGAGAGAGGGATACGTATACTGCGTCATATCATTTCTCACCTATTGTACAAGTCGTTGGTAGATATCTGGGGACCGAACCACGGCCGGTGCTCCGTACACTCCATCTTCCCCGGACCTAGACCTTGGTCCCACGTCCAGCTGCCTCTCTTCACGACGGCCTCACTCGCTACCCCTTTCCCGTCTTGAGATTCCCAACCCACCATGGCAAAAGCCCGCCGGAACAGCGCCATCGCGGCCGCTGCCTGCTACTTCATCGCCATCATCTTCCTCATCCTCATCATCATCGGCAACACCTCCATCAAGCCCGTTCTGACCGACATTTACTTCTTCAAGCTCGACGTCAGCGACATCATCCCCCTCTCCTCCTCCAACGCCGCCCTCCTCAACTCCGTCGCTCGGAGTCTGGGCCTCCACGACTTTTACCAGGTCGGCCTGTGGAACTTCTGCGAGGGATACGACGATGAGTGAGTGCCAACCGCGAACCACCTTCCGTCCCCTTACACCGCGCATGCTGATATTGACGGATTCGCAGGGGCGTCACCTTCTGCTCTACCCCCCAGCGCATGTGGTGGTTCAACCCCATCGAGATCCTGACCAACGAGCTGCTCGCCGGCGCCACCATCGCCCTGCCCTCCCAGGTCACCACCATCCTCAACATCCTCCGCATCGGCCAGCAGGTCATGTTCGGCTTCTTCATTGCCGGCATCTCCCTCGCCGCCGCCCTCCTCATCGCGACCCCTCTCGTCATGCGCACGCGCTGGTGGAGCCTGCCCGTCGCCATCTTCGCCTGCATCACCGGCACTCTCGTCACAGTCGCCTCCATCATTGGCACCGTCATGAGCGTCGGCGCCCGCATCGCCCTCACCCAGCAGCAGGAGCTCAACATCAAGGCCGTCCTGGGCGTGCGCATGTTCGTCTTCATGTGGCTCGCCAGCGCCCTCGTCACCGTCGCCGCCATCATTCACATGGCCATGGGCTGCTGCTGCTCGCCGCGCAAGGAGAGAGAGGCGGCTGCTGCGGCGGCGGCGGCGGCGAACAACGGTACGCCCGAGAAGACGACCCACACGACAGAGACGGGCGAGAAGCCATCGAAGCTAGCGGCGTTTATGAGAAAGCGCAGCCCGAGGGCGTCGACGTCGTGAGTTGTATGTTGTCTGAGTAGGCTTTTCAGGCACGACGTGTACGATGATTACTCTCGTAGAGAGAACACCGGCCCGGACCGGTCGATATAGGTCGCTGATCCGAAAGCCGGTGCAGAGACAGAGGGAGGAACGAGAACGAGTGGATATTGGTAAATATCCCGGGAGCTGCTCGTTGCCGGCATGGACAAACAATTGAAATTGAGCAATGGACAAACAGTTGAAAACGAGCAATGGCGTTGGTGGTTTGCGGCACGTTGGGACGGCCATGACATTAGACTTTCTGACAGATTAAGTAGTAGAGACGAACACACGTGCATATAGACAGGCAGTACTCGGTACATAATCATCACCAAAACCCTCCTCTGATGCAACCAGACTGCCGACTCGCAACAATCCATCGGGCGTCCGTCCATCGGCCGTGATTGAGACAAAAAAAACAGTTCGGCTCTTCACCTCGCATATGTGTACAATGAAACCGCATCGCGGTCGAAGCGCGACTGACTGATTGGGTGTACACCACGCAACGTGGGCTGACTGTACCGTACCGTCACTGGGGGGACCCCTACAAAAACTATATACCTCGGCTCGTCTGACCTCATCGGCCGGAGCTCATCCCCAGCTCCCACATCTCCCTCCCCCCCTTTTTTCCCCAGATCGCCGACCACTTCCTGCCCTCGTGCATCGCAACGACTTATTCTGTATGTGCAAAAGGCAATCCCGAAGAAGGGCCAGACAACCCAGCACTCAACTTCAAGCACCGTACGGGAACATACAAACGCACACACACACACACACACATTCTCCCCTCCCCCCTCGCAGCCATGGACGTCGCATCGCTCTTCAACGTCAAGGTTAAACCTCACTCGCCCACCATCCCCTCCGTCACCACCGTAGAACTCGCGCGCTGACCCGGACCCCCCCCCTCCCCGGCAGGACAAGAACGTGCTCGTGACGGGCGGGCGCCAAGGGCGTCGGCTACATGATCTCGGAGGGCTACGTCGCCAACGGCGCGACGGTGTACGTCTCGTCCCGCGACGCCGCCGCTGACTAAGACCTTATGGTGACGCGCATAGTACGAACTTAACATAGATCCTGTCCGACATCATACACAGCTAAGTAAGTTCGAAATCATTTAGGGAGTCCCACTCAAAACGACAGTTCAGAACGATGACATCGAGATTGTCGACCTCCAGAAGCTCGACGACTGCCGCCGGCTCGTCGACGAGCTCGCCGCCCGCACGGCCGGCCGCCTCCACGTCCTCGTCAACAACTCGGGCGCCACCTGGGGCGAGCCCTTCGACACCTACCCGGACGCCGCCTGGACCAAGCTCCTCACCCTCAACCTCCAACGCGTCTTCACCCTGACCCAGCTCGCGACGCCGCTGCTGGAGGCTGCGGCGGCGGCGGCGTCGTCGTCGTCGTCGTCAGCCACCGAGGGAGGAGGAGGAGGAGGAGGAGGAAGGGAGTCCTTCGCCGACCCGAGCCGCGTCATCAACATCGGCAGCGTTGACGGCCTGCGCGTGCCGCTCATGAGCAGCTACGCCTACAGCGCCAGCAAGGCGGGGCTGCACCACCTGTCGCGGGCGCTGGCGCGCGAGCTGGGGCCCCGCGGCATCACGAGCAACGCGCTCGCGTGCGGGCCCTTTGAGAGCAAGATGATGCGCGCCACGCTCGACTCGATGCGCGACGTCATCGAGAGCGAGGTCCCCCTGCGGCGTATCGGCACCCCCCAGGACGTCGCCGGCGCGTGCCTGTTCCTCAGCGGGCGCGCCGGCGCCTTCGTCACCGGGGCGACCATCACCGTCGACGGAGGCATGGTTCTGGCGTCCAAGCTGTAGGCTGAACAGGTGCGCCGCGGGGGGGGATGGACGAAGAGAGAGAGAGAGAGAGAGAGAGAGAGAGAGAGAGAGAGAGAGAGAGAGAGAGAGAGAGAGAGAGAGAGAGAGAGAGAGAGAGGTCGCAGTGCTCTGTTGGCGGTACTGCTTGTGGATGGTGGGGGAGGAAGAGAGAGAGAGAGAGAGGGGGGGAAAAGAAAAAGTCCTGGAATGACTGGATCACAATATCACGACGGAGACGTGGCAAGAACAGAGTGAATGCAGTAAAAAAACACCACAAGACTGGAGTATATATCTTTTTTCAAGAGTAAAAACCAAAACAGTTTCGGCAGGACGGTTCGCGCGCGCCGAGGTGGTATTCGTACATGAAAAGAAAAAAGAACTGGTGAGCGAAGATCCGACCGGATATGCCTGGTTTGTGGTCCCGAGTCGTCCTCCCCCGTATATTCCCAACGCCTCTTTGACTCCTCGTGTATGTTATCATGAAATATCCCGCGTTCAAAGTCAGACATGAGATGTTCCCTTTCCAAAGCCCGCAATGCAATAATGCCCCCTTTCCCATGATGCGCCACCGCGAGATTCGTCATTGTAAGGAGAGAGAGAGAGAGAGAGAGAAGAATAAGGAAAAAAATGAAGATGAAAAAAAAAGAGGGGGGAAAAGATGATAAAAAGGCCGAAACCGTCTCCAATGTCTATCCCCATTTTTTCGCTTGAACCCTCGAGAGGAATGCAAAACCGATTAGAGACTTGTAACGTCGATTCAACACTGTGGCGGAGCGGTGAAGAATGTCGGATGATGGAAATGGCAACAACGAGCGGCAATGGAAGACTTTGGGTCGGTCGTCGACCCTCGTGGACTTGTCTTCTTCCCCGGCTCCCCGGAAAGCGTCGCGCGAGGTCGCCGTGCGCGCAGCCTCGGGCTTCTCGGGCCCGCGCTGTTTCAGCGGCTCCTCTCGTCCGATGGTTCGGCAATGTCTAGCGGAACGGTCTAAGCACCCCCTTGCCCCCCCCCCCTCGCTACATCCCCCAAAGGGTTTTCGTGAAAAACAAAAACCTGTTTCGCGGGGCTGAGGGGCCTATCGCAGACTGCAGCTGGCGAACGACGACGATTGGTGGGAGGGCCGCGCGCCTTCTATGACAGGCCGCAGGACTCAAAGTCGCGCATCATGACGGCCATTTGAGCGCGTTTCGCGGCCTCGGCGACGAGGGTGAAGTCGCGGAGGAATGCCTCGGTCGACGGGGCGGCCTGGCCGGTGGCCTGGGGCGGCGGGACCATCTGGTTCGTGGACATGTGCGAGGAGGACGACGATACCGAGGACGTGGAGTCCTGGCGCTTGGGAGACTGGATCGGTGCGTTCATGGTGATGATGGTTGACGATGATGTTTTATACGTATTGTGTTTGGTTGGTGGCGGTATGATGGGTTTCCCTTGATGGCAAAGAGGGACGAGGAGCAAAGGGCGGAAGGGTTTGGCTAAATGGTAGGTCCGGGGGAAAGAAAAATGGTGGTATTATAGTCCCCAGATCTTCGAGTCCGGGGCGGCGTCGATCTTGTCTTTATGTGAGACCCAAAGTACAGGTACCTGAACCGAGGTGATGTCAAGCGTGGGGGAGGGGGAGGTGGACAGATCAGGAACCGGAAGACGAGAATGAAGCGTCCGAAGTAGAGGGAGCGTGCGGACGATGCTACCTTCTTTTAACACAATGGATATCGACGTCTGGCCTGGGTTTTGTGCAGAGAGGAGAGACGGACGGAATGGCCGTGAGGCGTGGGTGGATGCGTTTAAAGTGATCGTGGGACGACCCCTGGGTCCTGGTTCGGTGACAGGCTAGCTTGCGGGACGAACTTGTCTTGCTTGTACCAATATTGGATTGCAATATTGGAATCTCGGCGCGATTTGCGCAGGACCAACCCTGGCGAGTCGTGGGGGCAGGTAACAGCAGCAGCAGCAGCAGCAGCAGCAGCAGCAACAACAACAACAACAACTAACAGCGGTGCCTGTGGGATAGGTTGGGGACGTCGACAAGGGTCAGAAGCGAGAGGCGGATGGCCGAGCGAGGTAGGTCAAGTCGTTTTCTGGTCCTGGAGGAGGGATGCGAGAGAGCAAGCAAGCAGCAGCAGGAGAGTGAGACAAGTAAGGGGGTGGGATCGACTAGACCACACTGAGGCGCGGAGGGATGTTGCGACTCTTATGCGTGGGATGGCTCGACAGAGGAGGGCCAGGTTACAAGCGTGTGCCGGACCTTTTTCTCTTTTTTTTCTTCTTTCTTTCTTCTTTTTCACTTCTGTCTCCCTCTTCCAGAAATTTGGGCGTCGGTAGTCGATGCGGGTTGGCCCAAATCGACTAGGCTGCGGGAAAATGGATTGGGGGGGGGGAGGGTGGGTAGCAAGCAGCTTTTTCTTGCTCGAGTGTGGGATTCTGGGCCGAAAGAAGGCTGGGATGTTTGGCCAGCTCGCGGGGGATTGTGTGTGTGGTGTGTGGTGTGGGTGTGGAAGAAGAGTGATGATGTGATGGGCTTGGCTCTTGATTGGGTTTGGCTGGTTGCAGACTGTCCGGTTGACTTAACTTTGATCCAAAGGAAGGAAAAGCTCGAGGTAGGTGTGTGTGTGTGTGTGTGTGTGGGTGGTGGGTTGAGAGAGAAAGAGAGAGAGAGAGAGTGTGTGTGTGTATGTGGGATGAGTGTGGGAGGAATCGATAAAAACAAGAGAGTTGGGGGTGGTGGGAGAGACGAGGATAAGAATAAAGAAGCTAGATTGTGTGTATGTGTGTGTGTGTATCGTACCCGTCACCGACGCAAGATCGAGATGGATGCTCGGGTTGGTGGTTATTTACTTTTTGGTCAGAGTACGGATACGGAGAGTAGACGCGGTTGTCAAGAATCCATCCTATCTCCAGTCTTTTTTTATTTATTTATTTATTTATTCATGTTTCCTGTTCATCCCCTTCTCCAGGCAAGGAGAGAGCAGAAATCGACGAGGGAAAAGGATAGAGAAAAAAAACCCAAGATAAAAAGAGGGACGATACACGTCTTTGCACGTTATTTCCCACCATCAGACCATCCATGATGCTCAATGCCCCTAGACCCGACCAACTCTTGGAGCCGCGATAATAGGTCCGAAGACGGGGGTGGGGGACCCGAGCTTGGTATGATGACGCCGAACCGCCGCCCCACTCTTCATGGGTCGATTCTCTACCTATCTCTGTCTCTATCTCTCTCACTCTCTCTCTTGCTGTGGCCAGTCTCCGTTTCCCTCTCGTGTGCCGTACTTACATCACGGGAGGAAACTACCCATGTTCCCCCCTCATCGTACCTCGAGGGGACAATCGGCCAAGCATGACCAAAACGGCCAGAAACGACGACCTCCCTCCCCCCTACCAAGTATCAGAACTCAGTACTTGTTCCCCATCCGGAGAGTGGAAAGGACGGTGAAAAGGGGTTTACAACTCGTCCCGCGACTCAGCCAGAGCCCACAGTGGCCTCCTCAGGGTCTTTGCGGATCCTCGGCTCGGGCGAACGCAACGCCCACCACAGCTCTCGTCCGTCTTCCCACCGGCGAGCGTTTCGCTGTGTGTGGGGAAGGGCGGCATGTCATACACTAGGTATCCGTACACGGTTAAACTAATCGTGCGTGACGTATGTACCGGTACCTGCTTTTCTCTCTCTTGTGCCACTCTCTGTCTTCTTGCGCCTGCCCGCTAGCATCTGGGCCATTTCTCCGCATTGTACTGGATCGCATCAAACCTGTCCCTGCTGCCCACCGGGGCCCAGGATCCATCCTGGCGGCAGAAGAATGGGAGCCAATGCACCGAAGCCGCTGCCTAGGTCGTTCTAGGTATTGCGGCCTGCCTGGGACGAGGGGAGAGGGAACAGCCCCGACGATGACATGCTCCTGCTCCACTTTGCAGTCCAAAATTTCACGACGCCACGCCCATGTAGTGTACTTGTTCTCATCCATGATGTTGGGCTGTCTGGTCCTGCCTTGTTGCGGAATGTCTCTTCTCTTCTCTGTGAGTCGACGGATCAGCAGAAAAGAGCGCTCCGGTGCGGTGCTCATCCTTTCGCCGTAACCGTAACGGGGGAGGGGGAAGGAGGGGGGACCGATGGCCTCGATCAACAGTTGTCCCGGAAAGTACGGAGTAGGTTTCCGTCACAGTCTATAAACGATGTGCACATGCAGTCGTCAAATATGGGTGAGACCGGCAGCGCCTCTAGAGTCAGTGACTTTGCGGCTACTGCTACTGCTGTTGCTGCTTCTGTTGCCGCTGCTGTTGCTGTTGCTGTTGCTGCTCGGGCGCGTCGTGCGTCCGTGTCGGTGCTGGCTGAACTCTATCTTGAATGGGGGGAATTGCGGGGGAGGGAACGTAGAATTCACAAGCCCCGAAATTTCCATTAGGCAAAGGAGGGGAATTCGCATGGAGACGAGAACTTAAAAAAGTTGGCTCAAGTTCCCGTTTGCTTGTGATAACGCCCCCTTCTCTCCCTTCCCTTTCCTCTCCCCTTTTTCTTTACTGTTGCTGGGCGGGCTCCTGGAGGCTGAAGCCATCACCTCGCCTGCCTCGCGCGACGTTGACACAGCGAGGTACTCGATACTCGATTCTTGGTACTCGATACCTGGTGCCTGTGCTGTTTGGCCTCCCACCCCGCGGTACCCGTGACCATGTACCTAGGTAGTGCATTACATACTATGTAGTACCTAAGGGTTAAACTGGGCCCAGCTGGGGAAACTGGGAAAGAGCTAGCCGTCGCCTACCAAGTACTTAGGTACCTAGGTACCTCGGTACGCTATCCGTACCGTACCGTACTGGCATGAAGAGACAGAGTGCTTTATGCGTGTGTGCTGTGAACTTGTGACAGAGAGGGACCATGATCCAACGCTAGCAACGTGACGAGAATGTGGGGGCCGGCTGCGGTGGAGACACGTAAAGAAGAGCCGAGCGACTGGTGACGGAACACCCGTTTTTTCCTTCCTTTTCTTCCCCACGCATGCGCTTCTGAGCTTGACCCTCGCCTCGCTTCGCCTTGCCTTGCCTCGTCTTGTTTCGCTCCTACTACGTAGTAGCTCGTCCCTTCGTCTCTCTAATGCGGAAAATATCGGGATTGACATCTGGCAGACGCCCACTTTGCCTTCTGGGGTTTCCCCATGGCCGCCCCCCAAAGGCTCCACGCGTGGGCACGCCCAGTCAGCCAACCGCAGAGCTTTTCCGTCCCTCGGAATACCTTCGGCATGAGGATGCTCCGAGGCACGGCGGCTGGGCGGGTAGTAGCGTACACTAGAACGATGCTTATGTACCGATAATAGAACCACTTTCTTCTGATCCAGCGGCGAGAATCGCGCAATCCCCATGCGACGCCGAGACGTACACGTGTGGATTTTCTTCTTCTTGTCCTTCTCCATCTTCTTTTTCTTCTTCATGCCTTGTTGCCTTTTAATTTATTATCAATTTTTTTTTATATTTTTTTTTCATTATCTCTCCTTCCCCTGGTCCAATCATCGCTGACCCTTATGATCCCGCTGCATTCGGAATTGGTCCTTCCAGCATGCAGCCAGAGTAGCAGCCTAGTTGGATTGTCCGCATTCTGGCCGTTTCTCCCACTGTCCCGCCAGACTGCCCAGGACGATGTGGCCGACCAAACTGGGTCCGGAGGATGATACTGCGTTGGTCGAATGGGCTGGGCTGCTAGACTCTGGCAGCACCAAAGGGAGGCATGACAACCTCGGAATGCCGTTAGCACCCTGGTGTCCGAGTCAACATGCCGAAATCACCAAGTCGAACTGGGTACCGAAAGACGGTCTCTCCTCACTGGACACGGGTGTGGATAAGGGTTTTGATGGACTCGATCCATGGCGCCATGCCTGGCATCGGCCGTGTTTGTCGCAGGCGCATATTCTTGCATCATCTGCACGAGTCGCGGCAGGAAATCTAGCCCCCTGCCCTCCCCTCCCCTCACCCCAATCGACTGCGTGTGCCTGCCGCTACAACATAGTGTTAATAGTCTGCCTGTTTGTGCTGTCACGGTATCTGTTGTTATGGTAAAGAATTGTATCCCGCATCTGTCGATGCGCCCGGCTTGGCCCTGCGGCCGTGTCAGCTTTTCTCCTGCATCTACTCGAGCGTCATCGGAACGCCCGTCCGGTGACAGAGGCTCGATAACGAGCAGTCGCCTGCGAGGAATTTTATCTGACCCAAGGCGGCGCCGGTGAGGGATCGGTTCAATTCACCTCGTGACTCTCGGAAGCACCGTCGGCCGTCAGATTGATTGATTGATGTGTAGAGGGGCCCCCGCCGGCGAGACCCATCCGCTTGAATTTCGCCGTGATTCGCCGTGATTGATACGGAGCCACTTACCGACGGGGGCCAACCTCTGCCACTGGGCTTCACCGACCGGGGTGTGCCGACCTCACCTCGGGAGCCGCTTGGGTTGAGTCGCGTTGCTCTCCGACCCGATGAGAAGTGTCGCACACATCCCATAAGACCTATTCCAGCCTAGCTCGCTCCCTCTCTGCCCGAAACACTCACCTGAAGCTGTATCGGCAGCGTAAAAAAAACAAAAAAAGGAAGGGGGGGGGGGGGGGGGGGTCCGAAGAATAGAGTTCGATCGTCCGGTTACAAATTTGTGTGGAAAGCACATCATCGCCGAAAAACTCGCTGCCGTTAACATTTCCATAACTTTATGGCATCTCCCGGTACAGCGCATCAAGTAACCCGAACTCT